>NC_092340.1:333919166-334232500 GCF_046630445.1 Rutidosis leptorrhynchoides | reverse complement strand
TATTCACCTGAATTCCGAAGACAGTGTAACCGGAATGGATCAACCAATTAGCCATCATCTATTCTGGATGAATTGGGGATGGGTTCGTAGCCTACTTAATTATTGGAGACAAGAAGAAGGCGATCCCTTCCATCCACCACATTGCCCTCTTGGCGAAGAACCTGAAGCACTTACCGGCGAACCTGTTCGAGACACCATTTTCTCTCTTATTTCCAGAGTATCTCGTCACGATAATATACTATCTCAAATTCTGGATCTTATTCATCCACTCGTCCGAACCGCCAATCATCCCGGTGTAGTAGAAGAAGTCAACGAACTTCGCGCTCGGGTGGTGGCTTTGGAGAATATGGTGCAAAGGTTGCAAGCACCAGCAGCATCACCGGCATCAACAGTACCACCGACAACAAAACCAACAGTACCATTACCACCACCAACAACATTCGCATTGCAAACCTCAACTTCACAATCTGTTCCACGAGCATCAACGTCATACGCACCGTAGTTACCAAGAAATACCAGCAACAATAACCGATGAAGTATTAACTCATTTCCCCTGAAGAAATTTTATGTATATTTAATATATATGAATTTTGAAATCAAAATAAATCTTTTCGTACTAAGCTATTACGTGTGAATCTTAACTGGTAGGTACTACTTGGTTAGTTCATATTACTAATATGCAATGATGTACATCCTTCCTTAACAACTTAACCATTGTTAACTACAATCTCTGTTCCAACTTAATGAATTCCATTTCATAATAAACCAAGTGTATTATTCAATTACATAATTGATTTTACATTTTCATTTTCGATATACTCGAAACTTTTCAGAAAGCATCATTTTTACCTTTTGAAGTTAGCAAGAGTTCCATAAGCACCAACATGATTCACTGTGGAAATATCATTAAAACTGAATAACGAAGTATTGATTACATTAGTAAAATACTCCACGAAGATTATGAAATCTTTAATGTTTTAAAGATTATTCATTTCTAATCCAGCCAAAAATTAAATGAGCTTAATATGATATTAACTCATTAAATCTGCGTTACATCTGAAGAAAATATACATACATATATTTTCATAAAGACGGTAATAAAAATTCTTTTGTACAAAATATTACTTGTGAAATCTTTAACGGGTAGGTAATTCCCGGGAAATATATAAGTTCACAATTAATATGTTATACTGTACATTCTTCAACTTTGATTCAAAAATTATTAAGTATGCTCACAGCGATATACAATCGTTTCCATACAAATTCAATTACATATTCTGATATTGACGGATCAGAATCCAAGTCAAGATTTAACGGGTGACATCATTCTTAGATCTCTACATCTTTCAAAGCTATACTTTGACTTCAAAAATGTGAAAGATCCTTTAGCATTGTTATTACTGAAAATAACCTTGCAATTTCTTTTCAAAGTATCCAGTATTATCAACCGTTCAACCAGTTAACGACGACCTTTCAGACTTGTAACTTTGGCATATACATTTTTGTTATCGGGGAACCTTTCATATTCCACCACATTAGCAGTAAACTTATCAACAACTTCATTGATCATTAAGCCTCTCCGAAAAATCACGATAATTATTCATTGAAACTCTATCAAGTACTCATATACAACTTTTAACAACAATTGTCATACCAACTACTGGGAATTAGCAAATCAGTATTTTGAATTTCGTAGCAATTTTTCGCCAACAGTTATATATATACATATAACGTTTACCTTCAAGACTTACAGACTTCGAATGTGAAGTTTCTGAAAAACACCCTAAACTATGAACTAGTTCTCGAAATCTTGAAAAATGCTGATGAAGCATCAAAAACTGTAAACGACTTTAACAGTCAAAAGTTTGATGATAAAGAGTAGTGTATTGGCAAAGCTCAGAAAAATTTTGGTACTAAAAAACGGATTGAGCAAAGTATGAAGGAGGCTGTGGATAAATCACAAAGACTAAACCTGCCTTCAAAGAATCCAAATGATTTAGTATCTGCTGAAGCCATTAACGAATACCTTGCTTCCGAATCTAAACCCTTGCGGACAATATTCTTCATCATCCCCTGATATTATAAATTCTAAGATATCATCGTATCTTTCATTATAAATATCCTCCATATTTCTAGAGATAATTCCATAATCATTCTTATCGAAAATCAATTTTCTCCTTGCGATATCTGTGTAACATCATAAAAGAAACTATTTTAGTTTTTAAATTCTGAAACCTTCGAGGTTAAAATATGAATATTTTTGAAGTGGTGTTGGGAGTTGAAGTATGAGTTAGTATAGTATAATGACACTTGATCAACGTGATTATATTACAGTAAGTCATGCTGAGTTTCTAATGGAACTTGATAAATGTTCACAGATCACACCCTCATCATGAACCATATTACATAACTCTTTCATTCTATATAATCTCTAAAAATATCAAGAAAATATTTTCTTAATGATTCGGTCTTTTTCAAGGTATTCTGGTAATTTGACAAGTCAGATTGTGCTATTACCGTTTCTTTCTTAGAACATTAATTATGTTCATTCCAAAATGTATAGCTACGAATTTAGGATCATTATTCGCTTGACTTAAAGTCGGGAAGAGAAAACGAAAGCATGAAGCTCCGAAATATAATGGAAAATATAAAGCCCGAAAACAACCCCGAAATTACAAACCGTGTATATCAATGCGTATAGCGATATAAAGACACGGGAGAATGAAAAACAATATAACCCCAAGGTAATAGTAGAAGAAAATAACCTCCTCTGGTGGTAGATGAAAAAGAAGAATGAATGATATGATAGCCATGAAAATATCAAGAATCAGAACTGGATGAAGCATTTTCACAAATCTTTTGTAAGTATAAAATAAGGAAGAAGCTTATAAGAGTGGTGAAAATAAATGAAACGGAAAAGGTCAATTTATAGTGAAATATCAGACATAGCAATCGAGGCAGATTACGCATTTAATAAAAGAAGATCTTAATCTCCTTAAATCCCGAAGAATCAAATCTTATTTAGAATATGAAGATTTTCTATTTCTTAAATTCCGGAAATCAATCGTTACTACGTCAAAAATTAAGACGAATCTCTATTCCTTTATTTCACTCTTTTACGATAACTTCTCTCATACGCTTCGAATAATCGGATTGTTTTATCCATATTATTCAACGGTGATAAAACTCTATTTATCAACACATATACGGCATGAAAACATTTTTATTGTTAGTCATGACGACCTCACTCAAATTTCGGGACGAAATTTCTTTAACGGGTAGGTACTGTGATGACCCGGAAATTTCTGACCAAATTTAAACTTAATATTCGTATGATTAATATTTCCGACGCGATAAGCAAAGTCTGTAAAACTGAATCTCAAAATTTTTGAACTACTTTCATATATTCAAATACCTTTCGGTTGTTCTCGGCGATTCGCGAACAATTATATGTATATACATATATATATATATATATATATATATATATATATATATATATATATATATATATATATATATATATATATATATATACACTATAACTTGAAAACGTAACAATGTATTAATTGTTTGATACCGTACATTAAACTTATTGGTTTAAATATTTATTTGAATATATATGATAAGTTGGAATATTAATTGTATGAATAACTTACGACGTATATTTAAAACGTGTTTATGAATGTTGAAAATATATATTAACTTGGTCATAAAACGATTTGTTATTATATATATATATATATATATATATATATATATATATATATATATATATATATATATATATATATATATTAACAAATAGCGAGACAATGATTTATAGAAGTAAATGACCAAAACACTCGAAAGTTTAAGATACACTTTGAATGATATGGTTTAGTGATAATTTAAGACTATATTTTGACAAAGGTACGAGTCACAAAACGTAAATTGCGAGTTTTCTAAGCGTACGAAAATGCGTTCGAGAAATCGGAACCGAGACATAAGTCGAGTGACAACGTACGAGTCATCGGAACGAAAATTACAAGTCAACTATGCACATGAATTTAATATAATATATAATTAATTATTTAAATTATATATATTATATTTAATTATGCCGTCAAACAAGAAAACAAAAATATGTGAGCTGGATCTGACGGCCATGCGATCGCATGAGAAATAGGCATAAAACCCATGCGATCGCATGGGCATCAGAATCAGGAATTATGCCTATAAATACCAGGTTTCTGCGCGAGTTGTTTTACACATATATTACTATGTGTAAATTTATTTATTTAAATTATTATTATTATTATTATTATTATTATTATTATTATTATTATTATTAAGATTATTATTATTTATTTTATTATTATTAATAGTATTATTATTATTATTAATTATATCACTTAAAATACTACGACGAGGTCATGAGCGTGTCACTTTCAAAATGGGTTTTCAAGTGGGATAGAGCTAAGGAAACTATGGGTTATTACTAAGGAGGTTATGGGTATTGTTCGAGGGTTTTGCTCGTAAGTCAAACCTAGTGTTTATCATCTCCGTTACTTCTACGTACTATCCTACAATATTGAATCTCAATATTGATACGTAAGCACTCATATTTTATCTTTTATATATTAATTGTGTATCCATGTCTAGTGCTCGAGTATATATATTTATACATACGTGTATGCTAAATTTCGTCGTTAAACAGTTTATAATAGATCACGAATTAAATACATATATTACTGGTAAAAGATATATGATATACATGTTTTTGAAAAGCTGGCGAAAAATCAATAATTTTTCATTTAGATATCGAATAATTTCGATGAACGGATTAAAAGATATGAGCAACTGAATTATGATTGAAGTTAATTGAAATTGCTTTTGAATCTACAATTAAGATTTAAACAACTTGTTTACGAGATTGATAAATTGGATTTTTGAATATTACCAACCGAGTAAATGAATCCTTATATAAGGTACGTCTTGTTTTGTTAAACTATTGTCAAAATTGACTTTTTGAAACGACTTTTGATAACTTTTGTATGTCGACATCGAGCATTAGGATTGTGATACACTATGACCTGACCTAGCTTGATAGACATTTATTGACCAACATATGTTCTCTAGGTTGAGATCTACGGTTATCTGGTAATTCGAGTTTCGGTCACATTTTGGTGAACGACTTTATATGCTGCTAAGGTGAGTTTCATATGATCCCTTTTACTCAATATATTTTTGGGCTGAGAATACATGCGACTGTTTATAAATACTGAAAATATTAGATTTATATGCGTGAGTTTCATTTGCTCCCTTTTTATTTGCTTTTGCAATCTATATTTTTGGGCTGAGAATACATGCAATTTATTTTAAAACGCAATGGATACAAGTACATACTAAATTCTACACTGAGTTTGAACCGAAAATCCCTTAGCTTTGGTAACTAGTAGCTGCCAGTACATAGGATATGGACTGGTGGGCGCGAATAACAGTATATGGATCCATAGGGCTTGACATCCCCGTCCGAGCTAGAGCGCTAGCCTTTTAACGGACGTGTGTTATTTGAGTTTAGGACACGTTGGTTTGCGTGTATTAAAACGAATGGGGTATTTATCATTATAATGTTAAAGCTTAGTTACCAGGGTGCTCTGTTATGTAGAATCTATTGATAAACGTTTCTGGATGAAACAACTGAAATCTTGTGATTCACTTTTATATACAGATTAT
This sequence comes from Rutidosis leptorrhynchoides, assembly GCF_046630445.1. Taxonomy (NCBI): domain Eukaryota; kingdom Viridiplantae; phylum Streptophyta; class Magnoliopsida; order Asterales; family Asteraceae; genus Rutidosis; species Rutidosis leptorrhynchoides. The sequence continues at coordinate 334,226,782 of NC_092340.1, read as the reverse complement.
GCGAAACACTAAAACTATGAACTCACCAACCTTTGTGTTGACACTTGTTAGCATGTTTATTCTCAGGTTCCCTAGAAGTCTTCCGCTATTTGCTTACATGTTATACAAGCTATGTGCATGGAGTCTTGCATGCTTTATTCAAGAAAACGTTGCATTCACAAAATCATCACCATGTATCTTATTTTGACTGCATTGTCAACGGAAGTACTATTGTAAACTATTATTTACGGTGATTGTCTATATGTAGAATTCATCAGATGTCGAAAACCTTTGATTTAAATATTCATTGATGGTGTGCCTTTTCAAAAGAATGCAATGTTTACAAAACGTATCATATAGAGGTCAAATACCTCGCAATGAAATCGATGAATGACGTGTTCGTCCATATGGATTTGGAGCGATCGTCACATTTATCAAAACCACTATCCGAGCACTAAAACTTGCTCTTTTCCCCATATCGGGAAAAACTCAACCGATCTCGTACCGAGATATCAATTCCTTAGCTTACCTTTACCAAGGACAATGCTAAAAGTGACCAAGTCTCAACCTAAAGTCAACGATCCGAACGTTGAAGATCGAACCACATGAATCCTTACGGATTACACTTACCACTAAACATCCTTTGTAGTGCGCAATACAACCAATACGCAACTATCCTAACATCATAAGCAATGGCTAAAACCAAAAGCGCCCAAAAGGACTATGGCAACGCTAAACCTAAGGTGTACAAAATCGACTATTGTCACACCCGTAACAACATGTGAGCGAAACATGGCTATCGCCTCACTAATCCCACAACATGGAGGCTGGCAGAAAACTACACGCGACCCACTTCCCAAATCTCAACACCGGATGAAGTCAGCGAACCCCGTCAACGGTCATGCTTCACCGATATAACACTACACCCATGATGAAGTCAGCGGACCCCGAAGGTCATGCTTCACCAATCAACGATCTCATGATGAAGTCAGCGGACCCCGAAGGTCATGCTCCACCAATCAACGATCCCATTATGAAGTCAGCGGACCCTGAAGGTCATGCTTCATCAATCACCAATACCATGATGAAGTCAGCGGACCCCGAAGGTCATGCTTCATCAATCAACGCCCTTTTGGCCTCGAACGACGAGTAGCGTAACATCGCACTCTGCTACGCCATAGTGAATCCTAACGGATACCACTAACCATTCACACAATCGAGCAAGAACCACCTATATCAAACATAGGCACAAAACATTAATTCTCTAAAAGAGGATCCGATACGCACATCCCTTAACCGAGGGATTTCACCTTGCTCGCCATACCCGTCCATTATCTCTCAACAAGATTTACCACATTACAACCTTGGTGATAATTCAAATCCAAAATCATAGGTACAATTTAACTGAAATTGTACTCTACCACAAATCGACCAAATCTAGGTCCTGACACAAATTTCGGATCTACCAAAAGCATTGTCCGAAATTTCACACTAAAACCTCTGCGTGCGGGAGTGTAACTCCCCCACTTGGAACTACATTCCATAACCGCATCTCGTACACCCGCACAATGCTACCAAAGGTAGACTTTACCAATAATTGGGTTCACACGGCCCATCACCATGCCTTGCTTCAACTTTGAGCATACCAAGGATCCTAACCTAATCCTTAAACACTTCGAACGAAAAGTGTACCACAAATTACACGAACTAAACACTCGCAATCATCCAATTGCTTTAGTTTGTCGAATTCCACCTAGTCACTCATGTACCTAAGGGTTTCTCCTCGGTACCCTAAGTACAATGTAATCGCAACACAATCGGAGTCGAACACCACGCTAGTAGGTATAAAAAGGCACCTAATGTCGCGTCACGTAGACTCCTTTACCAACATACATCGAGATCAACACTCGATTTCAAGAGTTTCAATCCACCTGACGAACCTCATGGTTCATCAACTTCAACACGAAAGTGAACACGCACTTAACGACCGAACACCAAAACCCATTTCCATGATTTGGTAGAAACATTTCCCAAATACTAAGGAATGCTTGGTTGCACCAAGTCTTACGTCCTTCGCCCGACAATCAAACGTCACCATAGGGTACTTCCATTAGGAAAGTCACCCATATCAATAACATGCACAACACCATTGAGACTTTAAGGGTGTCACTCAACCGAGCTTAACGACCCGATACCAACCAAAATGCTTAAGCACCCAAGGATTCGCACCATAGGATCAAGGCACAACACACCACTTATACACTCTGCTGAGAGCAAACCGGAACCATAAACGTAAACCGCCCGCTTGCTACGAATTATCTCCAACGGAGAATAAAGTTTAACTAAGACTTACTGATGCTTAAAGCTAAGGGGTATAAAATACTATTAAATTTTAGTAGGAAATACTATTAAATACGATACAATTTTACACAAGATATTTATTTATTTATTGAATGGATATACTTAAACCTTGCTGCAACACTTATAGGCAGTGTACCTAATCGTACAGTAGTGTAGTTTTTAGTAAGTCCAGTTCGTTCCACAGGGAATCTTTTAATCAAAGCTTAACGCTATATTAGTTTAATTTATAAAAATAGGAATATATATATATAAGTAATATTATTATTTTAAAGGGGGGTTTTTACCGTTTAATGACCGGTTTATCGATTTTAAAACTTTAGTCGCAGTTAAAACAAAATGTAAAATATTAAATAAATAAAAGACTTAATTTAAAGCGTAAAGTAAATAACGATAATGAAATTGCGATAAATAAAAGTGCGATAAAATAAACTTGCGATAATTAAAAAGTACGATAATTAAAAGTGCAATTAAATACAATAACAAAAAATAAAAGTGCGATAATTAGAAGTGCAATTAAATATAAAATAAAGGAAATTAAATATGAAATAAAAGAATTATGCTTATTTAAACTTCCGTAATCATGATGTTTGACGTGTTGATTTTAGTTTTATGCCCATGGGTTAATTGTCCTTTGTCCTGGATTATTTAATATGTCCGTCTGGTTTTTGTCCATAACAGTCCATCAGTCATAAATATAAAGTGCGAGTGTCCTCGTCAAATTATCCTTATACCCGAAGTTTAAATATTCCAACTAATTGGGGACTTAAACTGTAACAAGATTTTAATACTTTGTTTAATAATTACACCAGGATGTCGACTGAGTGTAACCCAAGGTTTTAATACTTTGTTATCAATTATGCCAAGTGTCCTTGTACATAATTTCACCCCTGTTTTAATAATTCTAGTGGCTATTAATCCATTCCCGTGTCCGGTTAAATGAACGATTATTCGTACATATAAATACCCCGCCCATCGTGTCCGATCGAGTGTATATGGTTATTTATAGGGACGTCCAATTGTAAATCTTTATATTAACATTAACAAACTATCATTTAGTTAAACAAATATAAAGCCCATTAATAGCCCATAGTCTAATTTCCACAAGTGTTGTTCTTTTGTCCAAACCCCAATTATGGTACAAAGCCCAATTACCCAATTTTAATATTTTTAGCCCAACATCATGATTACTTCGGATTAAATAAGCATAATAATAACTTAGCTACGAAACATTAAATTAAAAAGGTTGAACATAACTTACAATGATTAAAAATAGCGTAGCGTTACACGGACAGAATTTCGACTTACACCCTTACAACATTCGCTAACATACCCTTATTATTAGAATTAAAATTAAAATTAAAATTAAAATATAAATATAAATATAAATATATACTACGTATATAGATAGAGAGATTGATATTTTTGATGGAAAAATGGTGCACCAAAGCTCGATTTTTATAGGCCTGTGATCTGGAAAAGGGGCTCATGCGATCGCATGGATTTATGCCTTCCAGGCCATGCGATCGCATGGCCAGCTGGGGAGAGTCACTTTTGGTTGTTTTCTTCTGCCAACGTTTATTTAAATATAATATAATGTATATATTAATTTTAAGAATTAATTATATATTATATTATATTCATATGCATAGTTGACTTGTAATTTTTAGTCCGTTGCGTCGAGCGTTGAGAGTTGACTCTGGTCCCGGTTCCGGATTTTCGAACGTCCTTGCGTACAATTTAATATCTTGTACTTTTTGTTTTGAATCTTGTACTCTTGTAATTTTGAGACGTTTCTTTTCAATAATTGGAACCTCATTGATTGTATTTTGTACTTTTGAGCTTTTTGGTCGTTTGCGTCTTCAATTCGTCGAATCTATCTTTTGTCTTCACCTTTTATTATTTAAACGAATATCACTTGTAAATAGGACAATTGCAACTAAAAGCTTGTCTTTTTTGAGGAATAATGCTATGAAATATATGTTCGTTTTTAGCATTATCAAATATTCCCACACTTGAGCATTGCTTGTCCTCAAGCAATATAGTCTTGAAATACTAGAATCACTTCTTTATTCTTCACACTTTGTACATCAGTGATTTCTTTACGGCGGTATAAACAATGGTAATAACGATGTGGTTTACAGTCCCACATGACTATAAAATTTAGATCCATTAAGGAAATTGGATCTTTATGAAAATATCTGATCTTTTGAAAATTAAATCTAGTTTTTACCCTAGATAAGTTTTCCGAAATAACCCTTCACCGGTGTTTGTAAAATATTTTTGTGGGCTTGGTGGGTTTCAGATTTGAAAATTTTAGCTCAAAACTTGTGGTTTTGTGTCACCCACTTGCTAACCTTGTATTAGGAAAGCAACACATCCAGTATACTTGCTCCGTATATTACCTTTCGGTAAACTACCGTCCGGTTATAAAGGAAAGCGTTGAACAAGCAACTGTTAAGGCAATGTCCCCTGACATGCTTTTAATTATGGTCTATAACGTGTCGGACGCAATTACTATCCTTTGTAGGAGCAATAGTAAAGCTCACCCTTATGATTTTTCGGTCTTGCACAAGGTCTTGTCTTCGACCATGCTATACAACCACCGTTCTTACGGTTGACATCCGATTTGGTTCAGATGACCTAATGAATTCCAGGCGAATTCCTAGGATTTTACGTTCAATGGTAATGAACGCATTGAAAATGGGTTTTCAGAAAATAAATCGGTTTATAATTTGATCAAAATATTTTCTCGTTCAAGCTCGAGTTTAGATATCATTGAATTCCATGAGTTTGAATTCTCAATCTTTAAGGTCAATCTCTAGGATTGTGTAATATCAGGCTTAAAAGCTGATTTTTGATCTTTTAAGGAGATTATCCTTTCTGGGGATCTGATTTATTAGTCTTATCAAGCTAATTTGCACGGTGCCCCCCATTGTACGAGATAAATCCTTCTCATGGTTAGGATAAATCTGACCACTTGACGACCCTATTTTATGCTGAGGTCCGGATTTCCTGCTGATTTTAGAGATGACTTTTCTAGATTTTTCATCAACCTACAGCTGGTCTGGACGACAACTTCATGACCTAAATTAAGAAGCGCGTGTCTTTTTCGAAAGACTTTACTTCCTTTTAACGATGGAATTGATTCATCATGTAGATCCATCTCTTCTTTTCTTTCATCGGGTAAAACAGTTAATTATCGTCCAAAACAAAAGTATTTTTAATTATTTGTACAAAAATATGTGATATGTATTCTGAATAACTCGGTGAAAATTTCCCACACTTGGCTTTTATTTTCCTTTTTGTTGTCCTCTATTCCATTTTAAATGAATTTTAACATTTTGGTTTGTTTTTCAATTTATGTCCTTTCCGAGGTAACAATAATTTCGGTGTTAACACCTAGTTTTATCGTTCATAAATATGTATAAACATGATTTTGAGTTCATTTAATTGAAAATTTTGAAAAATTTTACTAGAATTGGGTAGTCAGTATATAAGACTAGGGCTGTTCTTTATTATCAGAGAGCACTAGATTATAATACAACTACTACTTTACTAGTATTTCTAATGGTAACCAAGTGTTTAAAGTAAAAAAAATTTAAAAAATTTGAAAGAATTTAACCCCTTCCCACACTTAAGATCTTGCAATGCCCTCATTTGCAAGAAATCCGTAACAATTTAAATTATTGAGGGTGATTAGCGTAGAAATGATTAAATTTTACCAATGTTTCTAAACATATTGGCGTTTGTTTGCTGAATGATAAATGGTACATATCATTTGTCCATTCCGTCTGTTGTTACATCACATTTATCTTGTCGTCAAAATTAGTAGCTTTTGCTGAACTTAATGGCAGTCTTTGAAAATGCGCTGTTTTACCCTGTTTTGTACAATTTACCATATACATACATACAAATATAAACATGCATGACAATTTGAAATGGGACTTAATATCCCACTTTCAAATCCTAAATGTGAAATATTAGTACACAATAATAATAAAAATGATAAAGATTACATAAGTATATTCAATAACATAAGTTTAAACATGAATAAGTAAAAAGATAAAAACATAAAAATCATATAAATAACCAAATGGAACTAAATCAGTCTGGATATGGGTTCCAGTTCATCTCGTCAGGTGGGTTCCATTGTTGGTTATAGGTGTTCTGATAGGCTTGATTATAGTCATACCGGTTAAAGGGTGGTCGGATATCGGGGCTGTGTGGCGGAAAATGAGCAGGTCGAGTAGGTACGTAATTATTTGGTACCTGATATGATAGCTGGCTCATGATTTGGTGCTGATGAACTAACCAGCTATCATGTTGGCGTCGCCTATAATCCTCGTATACTCGCTCGGAGTTCCACTGCTCATACATACTATGTCTGGCCGCGTTCGTCATTGCTTCCTCATCTATACGAACGTGGACGTCAAGAATAGCATATCGAAAGACATCCATAATGTCTTCCGCCTCCTCCATTTCCTCGTCTGAGCCTCTCTCTACCTGAAGATGAGATCCCTCATAGGGTACTGCCTGGTTACGTCTACTTTTCAATACCTTAGCACCCACATAAACTTTCAATCCTAAGGGCTCAACCTGTTCTCTACAAAGCTGTAATGGACCCCCTTGGTTCCTATCAACACCTAAATACTCTCCAATGAGAGTAACAAAAATACATCCTCCTATTATACTCCCGTCCTGCATTCCCTCTACCATTTTAGATAAATAAAAAGCAACACAGTAAGGGATATTGACAAAGCTTCTAGGATCCCGAATACACTTTAGGTAGAATAAATCATGTAAGGTAATTTTTTCTTTATTATGACCTCTCTGTGTAATCGAGTTAGCCAAAAATCTATGAATAATACGAAGCTCGGCTCTGTCAATATGTGTATAAGAGTGTCCTCCTGCTCGTGTAAAAACATCAAAATGTGACATACGCCTCCAAATGGCGTCAGCGTCAAAGTTACTATCTACCCTTTCACCATAATGAATCAAATTTGTACAATCGGGTAATAGCAACTCACCAGGAGTATATATCTGTAAGGCCCTGACCATGTCCAGCATGGACATTCTGTACATCCTACCGCCAAGGATAAACCTAAGAAATCTTCTATCATCTATTCTAACTATATTTGTATCAAGTGATACAGTACTCATCAACTCAACACACCATTCCTTATATACAGGTCTACGAATGGTGAAAAGACGTTCCCAATCTGTAAAAGAAGAACTGCCATACCTTTGAACTAAAAGCTGTCTAACACGGTCAGCTAGATGGACCGTTTCCAAAGGGGCCCAATTGATTACCCTTGGCACCTCTACATTTTTTGTTACCAATTTGAATTTGTTCCTTTGATATGTCTCGTAATCTCTCCATCTCCTATCAAATCTCAGATTAGGATGCAGAGTGTGCTCAGGAATCGTTGGGAATTCTACTGGCGGCCTCATTGGGAATACTATGAATTCATCAACAAACTATACCGGATCATAATAAGGTACGTGCTGATCAGGCTGTTGTTGTTGTTCCTGTTGTGGTTCTTGTTCGTGTTGTATTTCTGGTTCTGGTTCTGGTGCTGGTGCTGGTCATCTAGATGATGATGCTCCTGAACCTCCAGTATCGGCTTTCTGCAAAACACATTAAACACAAAATTTGTGCATCCAAATATGCATTAGTGTTAGCAAAATAACAACTTAAAACAATCACTATAACATGTTAAATCAAAATTAAACTTATACACATTTTCACAATTTTTCACAATTCTACACTTTTCAAATAAGCACATATGAAAATGTATACAAAGTTCATAAGCATTTAACTCAAATATCATGTCAAAATAGTCATTACTAATAATTAAACAAGTCTCAAATGGCAAATATATCAAATTAATCAAGTTCATGAATTTTGGACTTAAAAAGTCCACTTTAATCTCCAAAAATCATGTTTAGGATCAATGTTTGGATCATTTAACTTTCTAAACATGTTACACTACTCAATTTAGCAATAATTCATGACAAAAATTGTCCATAACCTGTTTATATCAAAAAGCCCCAAATTGCTCAAGAACACAAACCCTAGATTTCTAAAAATTTTGAAGTTTTTGGCTTCAAATCATGTTAAATAGCATCAATATAGGTTATACATGCATAAAATACTAACAATTTAACACTAATTACACTAGAAATTAACAAAATTGCATTAGGTAAAAAATTGGAATTTATCACAAAAACTAGCAAATTTATGAGTTTAGGAGTGTAATTATTACCATTTTGCTGAAGAATGAGAATCTAGGCATGATTAGAGCAAGAAAAATGACGAATTACGGTGGAAAATTGCGAATTTTAGAGGTGATTTTGGGGTTGGTTCGTGTTTGTGTGTGTGTTGTGTGGAGAAGACAGACCCGCTGGGAGTTTTGAGTCTGACCTGCATTTGGTCCCCATGCGATCGCATGGGTTCTAAGTGCAAACCCCATGCGATCGCATGGGGTGCCGGCTACAGTGTTTTGCCTTTTTTTTTTTAATAAATAAAACCTTATACTTTATAAAACATAAAATTAATAAAATTTTAGAAATTTGTTTCTTTTTAGGATGAGGGCGTTTCGTATCGATGTCCTAGTCTGTCCCTCGACAAAATTTTTAAAATTTGTCAAATCAAAGCGTGGTTTTAAAAGTAAAGATTTTTGGATTTTTTAATGTTTTTGGCATACTCTAATTCAATAAGATTAAAAATAATGATAATAAAAGTTCTCGTCCCTCCCTCGGGTAAAGCAATTTCGGTTCAACGACCTAGTCTTCAACTCACGACGAATTTTAAAAATCATATTTTTAACTTAGCGAAATAAAGTAAATTTTTGTTTTTAAATTCACACCAAACTTAAATTTAAAATATGCATAAAATTAAAAATTCACATCAAACTTAAATAAAAATTCATATTATAAATTCACACCAAACTTATATTATATTTTTGTTTTTATACATACAAAATTATATTAAAAAGATTAATTTTTCAAATATTTACAATTTTAAATATATTGATTTTACAAAGTTCAAAATATTAATTTAATATTTATATATTAATTTTAAAAACATGGTAAAAAAATAAAATTAAAAATCTTTTTGGTTTTTATCCCACTTTAATCAATCAAATATTATCAAAAATATACGCCCCTCTTTTCGGTAAAGTAATTTCGGTTCCATGACCTAATTTAACTCATGACGAATTTTTGAAATATTTTGGGTTGATTGATTAAAGATATTTATACCTTAAGAATAAACGTTAAATTTCGCAGTGATGTAATAAATTTCTGTATGATATCAATAATTTCGGTCGCCAAACCTAATTTTATTCAATACCAATTTAATACTTTATAGTGAACAATTTAGAGTTTATTATCAAAAGGTTAAAAATAAAAATAAAAAAATAAAAACTGTACAGACTTACCTGTGAGATAGTATTCTTAGTTATATGATCTATCCCATTCATAAGATAGTCGGTTTAATTGGTTTTCCATAGCTACATAGGCGTAACCTCGAGCATTCAGTGTTTTTTCTTCTAAACATATGAACGGTCCATCTCTGCATAAAGTAACAAATTCGGTATTTGAATAGGTTTGATTATTTGAACATTTACCTCCATGTGACCATTTTCCGCATTTGTGACATCTTTCAAGGTGTCGTGCTCTTCTTTTCGCTGCGGATTTTGATTTTCCTTTACCAAATTGTAACTTATTATCTTCGCATCTGGATTCTTTTCTTACTCCGTCCAATCTTTCTCTGATTACTGATACTATTTCACTCGGAAGTGTGTCATTATTACGTTTAGTGATCAAAGCGTGTAGCATTAGACCATGGTTTAGTTCACAGGCAGTCTTCATTTCCTAAAAAAAATAAAAATTCAGAATGGGGGGAGAAGACTAGTTCTTTAGGGTCTGCTAGGGAAAGACCATTCGGGTTCCATTTTCGAGAACTACACGAAAACAGACAATCTAACTCTAACAGAAATACATAAAATCCTTAAAAGACTTGATTCTCCTCACACTTAGTTAGCCGTGGTATCGAAATTGTGATTAACTTCGTTGTCGACTTCCATCGGACTATCTATGTAATGTTTAACTCTGTGACCATTAACTTTAAATTCAATTCCATTTGAATTTATTAATTCTATCGTTCCGTATGGGAAAACTCTTTTGACTATGAATGGTCCAGACCATCTTGATTTCAATTTTCCAGGAAATAGCTTGAATCGTGAATTGAAAAGAAGAACTCTGTCTCCTTCTTTAAATTCTTTTGAACTTCTGATTCTTTTATCATGCCATTTCTTCGTTCTTTCTTTATAGATTAACGAATTTTCGTATGCTTCATGTCTTAATTCTTCTAATTCGTTTAGTTGACTTAATCGTAGACGTCCAGCTTCATGTAAATCAAGATTACATGTCTTCAAAGCCCAAAATGCTTTGTGTTCAATTTCTACTGGAAGATGACATGCTTTTCCGTAGACGATTTTAAAAGGTGTGGTTCCAATTGGAGTTTTGTAGGCTGTTCTAAAAGCCCAGAGTGCATCCTCCAATTTAATGGACCATTCCTTCGGATTTGATCCTACGGTTTTCTCTAGAATACGTTTTAAAGCTCGGTTGGTATTTTCAACTTGTCCACTTGTTTGTGGATGATATGCGGTGGAGATTTTATGAGTTACTCCATATCTTTTGAGAGAACTTTCTCAAGTTGATTATTACAGAAATGAGTACCCCGATCACTTATTAAAGCTTTCGGTGTTCCAAACCTTGCAAAAAGACGTTTTAAAAAGTTGACTACAACTCGTGCATCGTTAGTTGGGAGAGCTTGTGCTTCCGCCCATTTAGATACATAATCAATGGCTACGAGAATATAGAGATTATTATGAGATTTTGAAAATGAACCCATAAAGTCAATACCCCAAATGTCAAATACTTCACATACTTGGATGACATTTTGTGATTTCATCACGTTGACTTATTTTTCTAGCCCTTTGACAAGCATCACAGGATTTGCAAAGAAGGTGTGCGTCTTTATAAATTGTAGGCCAATAGAATCCAGCATCATAAACTTTTCTTGCTGTTAGTTGAGGCCCATAATGCCCTCCTGTTGGTCCTGTGTGACAATGGTTTAAAATTTTACTAGCTTCATCTCCAAATACACATCGGCGTATTATTCCATCGGGACAACTTTTAAACAGATGTGGATCTTCCCAAAAATAGTGTTTTATATCACTGAAGAATTTCTTTCGTTTTTGGTACGATAATCCTTTTTCAAGGAATCCACATACTAAGTAGTTTGCATAGTCTGCAAACCATGGAATTTCATTATAATCTATCTTTAATAGATATTCATCAGGAAAGTTGTCTTGTATGGCCGATTCATTTAGAACTTCTAATTCGGGATTTTCAAGACGAGAAAGATGATCAGCGGCGAGATTTTCTGCTCCTCTTTTATCTCGGATTTCAATATCGAATTCTTGTAAGAGTAAGATCCAATGGATTAATCTTGGTTTGGCATCTTGTTTCAAAAATAGGTATCTAAGAGCAGAATGGTCGGTATAGACCACCGTTTTTGCTAGAACGAGATATGAACGAAATTTGTCAAAAGCAAAGACAATAGCAAGGAGTTCTTTTTCAGTAGTTGTATAATTTGTTTGTGCTCCTTGTAACGTCTTACTAGCATAATATATAGGTTGAAATCATTTTTCAATCCTTTGTCCTAAAACGGCTCCCATTGCAAAATCACTTGCATCGCACATTAGTTCAAACGGTAGATTCCAATTTGGTGTTATCATGATCGGCGCATTAGTGAGTTTCTCTTTAAGAATATTAAAAGATTTGATACATTCATCTGAAAAGATGAATGGAACATCCTTTTCTAGGAGTTTATTCATAGGAGTGGCAATTTTAGAAAAATCTTTTATGAAACGTCGGTAAAAACCGGCATGCCCTAGAAAACTCCTAACTCCTCTAACATTGGTGGGATGTGGAAGTTTAGCAATTACATCTACTTTAGCTCTATCCACTTCAATTCCTTCTTTTGAAATTTTATGTCCAAGAACGATGCCTTCTTTAACCATGAAATGGCATTTCTCCCAATTAAGTACTAGATTTGATTGTTCGCATCTAATCAGCATTCGTTCAAGATTAGCTAGACATGATTCAAATGTATCACCGAAGACTGAAAAGTCATCCATGAAAACTTCCATGCATTCTTCTATCATGTCGTGAAAAATCGCCATCATACACCTTTGAAAGGTTGCAGGGGCGTTGCAAAGTCCAAATGGCATACGTTTGTAAGAAAAAGTACCATAAGGGCACGTGAATGTGGTTTTCTCTTGATCTTTGGGTACTATTGGAATTTGAAAATATCCCGAAAAACCATCAAGAAAACAATAATAACTATTTTCGGCTAATCTTTCCAACATTTGATCAATGAAAGGTAAGGGAAAGTGATCTTTTCTGGTGGCGTCATTTAATTTTCTATAATCAATACATACACGCCATTCTGTTACAGTCCTTGTAGGAATAAGCTCATTTTATTCATTTGTAATGACAGTCATGCCACCCTTCTTAGGCACGCATTGAACTGGGCTTACCCATGGACTATCAGAGATTGGATAAATTAAACCTGCATCTAGCAGTTTAATTATTTCTTTTTTAACTACATCTTGCATATTCGGATTTAGTCTTCGTTGGCGTTGCACATACGTTTTATGACCTTCTTCCATAAGGATTTTATGTGTGCAATACGAAGGACTTATTCTTTTAATATCATGAATCTTCCATGCAATAGCTGGTTTATGAGCTTTCAACACAGAAATGTGTTGTGATTTCTCATTTTTAGTAAGAGAAGACGATATTATTACAGGTAATTCAGATTCACCATGTAAATAAGCGTATTCCAAATGGTTTGGAAGTGGCTTTAACTCTAATTTCGGAGGTTCTTCTATCGATGATTTATATCGATATCTGTCTTCTTCTTTTAGCATTTGAATTTCTTCTGTTGTTGGTTCATATCTATTAGCTATAAGTGTAGCTAACATTTCAGCTTCATCAATTTGTTCAGTTCCTTCTCCTAAAGAACATTCTCCTGTTCCTTGTAATTCTGGAAATTCTTCTAACAATTCTGCATGTGAATCTATAGTTTGAATATAATAACATGTATCATCTGCAGATTGCGGTTGTTGCATTGCTCTATCAACTGAAAAGGTAACACTCTCGTCCTCTATACTTAGGGCCAATTTCTTACCAAACACGTCTATCATTGCTTTTGCCGTGTTTAAGAATGGTCTTCCTAATATGAGAGGAACTTGAGAATCTTCTTCCATGTCCAGAACAACAAAATCTACTGGAAATACTAAAGTACCAACTTTAACTAGCATATTCTCCATTATCCCTCTAGGATATTTTATTGATCGATCGGCTAGTTGTATGCTTATTCTTGTTGGTTTCAATTCTCCAAGGTCTAGTTTAGTGTATGGTGAAAACGGCATTAAATTTATACTAGCACCTAAGTCTGCCAATGCTTCTATTGAACTAAGACTACCCAGAAAACATGGAATTGTGAAACTTCCTGGATCAGATAGTTTTTCTGGTATCTTATTCAACAGCACTGCTGAACAATTAGCATTCATAGTAACAGCCGAGAGTTCTTCCATTTTCTTTCTATTCGAGATTAGATCTTTCAGAAATTTAGCATATCTAGGCATTCCTGAAATCACATCAATGAAAGGAAGATTTACATTTATCTGTTTAAACATATCCAAGAATTTGGATTGCTCGGCTTCCAGTTTCTCTTTTTTCATTTTAGTTGGGTAAGGAAGTGGTGGTTGGTATGGTTTAACATAAGGTTTAGTCTTAACTGTGTTATCTTCATTAACCTTTTCAACTACCGGTTCTTTTTCCTTATCTTGTTCAGGTTGTGGTTCTTGTGGAGTAGGAATAGCTTCATCAGAAGTTACAGGTATTTCAGGTGGTTTAAGTGTTGTACCACTTCTTGTGGTAATGGCTTTAGCTGTTTCATTCCGGGGGTTAGCATTTGTATCACTAGGTAGACTTCCCGATTTTCTTTCACCTATTAACCTTGCTAGGTTACTTACTTTTTGTTCCAAGTTTTGAATAGAAGCTTGTTGATTTCTAAATGCTTGAGCATTTTGTTCATTAGTTTGTTTTTGAGATGTGAAAAACTGCGTTTGAGTTTCAACTAGCTTCGTCATCATATCTTCTAAATTCGGCTTTTTATCATCGGGTTGTGGTGGTTTGTTTTGAAAATTAGGTCTTTGCTGATTGTAAGTATTATTGGATACTTGTTGATTGTTAGGACCTTGTTGGTTGTTGTATGGAATATTTCGGTTATAATTCTGATTTTGATTGTAAATCGGTCTTGGCGGTTGATAATTATTCTGATAATTATTTCTAGGCCTTTGGTTTATGTATGAAATATTCTCTCTTTGCTCCATTGTTAATTCAATACTAAGACAATCTTTTGTCAAATGTGGTCCTCCACACTGCTCACAACTAATTCGTATTGAGTGGATATCTTCAGTCATCTTTTCCATTCGTCTCTCGACAGCATCTATCTTTGCAGAAATGGAATCTAAGTCATGGCTAGAATCGGCTCTAGCTGCTTTAGATGATCTAACGATATCTTTTTCTTGGTGCCACTCATGTGAGTGGGAAGCAGTGTTATCAATAATTTTGTAAGCATCAGTTTCGGTTTTCTTCATAATAGAACCACCAGCTGCAATATCTATGTCTTTCCTTGTAGTGATGTCGCATCCTTGGTAGAATATTTGTACTATTTGACAGGTATCTAAACCATGTTGCGGACATCCTCTTAATAACTTTCCAAATCTTGTCCACGCCTCATATAGAGTTTCATTCGGTTTCTGTGTGAACGTAACAATTTCTCCTTGAAGTCTTACGGCTTTAGATGCCGGAAAGAATTGTTTAAGAAATTTTTCAACTAAAACGTCCCATGTATCGATCGCCCCTTCAGGTAACGATTCCAACCAATCTTTGGCTTCTCCCTTTAAAGTCCAGGGAAATAACATGAGATATATCTGTTCATCCTCAATTTCTCTTATTTTAAATAGTGTGCAGATCCTATTAAAGGTACGAAGATGTTCATTTGGATCTTCCTTCGGCGCACCACTAAATTGGCATTGATTAGTCACCATGTGTATAATTTGTCCTTTGATTTCATAATCTGGCGCATTAATGTCTGGATGAGTAATTGCGTGACCTTGGCCAGTGCGTTTAGCTCTCATTCGGTCTTCCATACTTAAAGGTTCCAGATTTTCCATGATTGAATTTGTTGAATCCGAATCACTAGAGGATTCTGATTTAATGGTTCGTTCCTCAACAATCTCTGTTTGAATGATTGGTGGTTCCGGAGGAAAATTTAATGGTTCAGGATCTATGAATTGTCCCTGAATATTATCCGGATTCTCAATTGTGAGGTCGGGTTCAAAAAATGGATTATCGGAAATTTGAATTGGAGTACTTGGTCGACTGAATGATGATTCTAAAGGAAAATCAACGGCGATAATATTTGCTAGATGCCTTGATCTAGTTACAGGTGGTGAACGTACAAAAGGTGGTGAACGTCTTGCTCGGTGCATTCACTGAATATCCTATTAGTTTTTAAAAGGAAAGAAAAAATTATATAAGTTATCCAATTAATAGATTTTTCTGATTTTGCCCACGTTTCGAATAGCCAAAAGATGTAGCAGAGGGGCAGGATTCGTTTGGTCTCAATATAATTGAGTAATGTTTGGCTCCAATAACCCGGTCCACGTACAAATCCAACTATTACTACGAACCAGAAAATTTTGATGTCTATCAATTTAACCACTTAAAATAAATTTTCATAATTTTAAGAAGTATAGATAAGAAGTAGAAAAAATTCTAAGTCTTAAAAACTAGAATGACGAGAAATAAGAAAGAAAAAGAGCTCGTCGAAAAAGGTCGAAAAAGAAAAGATTGAAAAATAAAAGGCGTCGAAAAATAAGAAAGAAAAAAAATGACTATAAAACTTAAAAACTCGACTAACCCAACCTTATTACTATCACTAACTTAAAATTATAATCGCAAATTGAGATTACTAATTGGAATGATAATTGATACATAGGTAAAAGGTGTCTAAAAATATTAAAGCTTACAGGAAAAACTATATCCCAAATGGCAATATCTTAAAAAGTTACTAAAACTTAAAAGGCGTCGCAGAATTCTAAAGCACTTAAATCTTAGTCTAGAGAAAAAGCACTTAAGGGATTTTACGGCAAAGCCTAAAAATCTAGAAATAAAAATAACTATGGCAAAAACTATGAATTAAAAATAAATACGAGCAAAAATTACAAAAGTTACGCTAAAACAATTAAAAAGGGATAAAATATAAAAATATACTAAAAGTTATAAAAAGTACAATTTTTATAAAAATATTATTTTTATATTATTTAGTTTATAAAACTATTAATTTTATATTTTATAAAACTAATTAAACTTAAAAATACAAATTAAATAAATAACTAAATTAAATATTTAACTAATCTAACCTAATTAGGGTTTAAATATAATAATAATAATTATAAACCGTAATTAATGCAGTACTCAGTCAATTGTGGCGTGTCAGACGGGCTCATGCGATCGCATGAGTCCTAAGTTATCCAGCCATGCGATCGCATGGGCTAGGGTTTCGGGCCATAGAGTGGGCTGCTACAGTATCGGAATCGAGTGTTTTTTTTTTTTTGCTGTGTTGAATTTTCTGTTTTATATATTTATGTAATATATTTATATAAATTAAATAAAACTTATATTTTTATAAAATAAAGATAAATAAACTTTTATAGAACTTAAATATTTAACAAACTCTTAAAAATATTTATATTTTTGTTTAATTTTTATATTTTCGAATATATTAAAACGTATTTTTACAAAAGCGTAATTTTTTTTTTTTTATATTAGCGTTGCGCTTCCGGCTTTTAAGCTAAATGGTTCCCCGGCAGCGGCGCCAAAAATACTTGATGGTTAAAGCTAAGGGGTATAAAATACTATTAAATTTTAGCAGGAAATACTATTAAATACGATACAATTTTACACAAAATATTTATTTATTTATTGAATGGATATACTTAAACCTTGCTACAACACTTATAGGCAGTGTACCTAATCGTGCAGTAGTGTAGTTTTTAGTAAGTCCGGTTCGTTCCACTGGGAATCTTTTAATCAAAGCTTAACGCTATATTAGTTTAATTTATAAAAATACGAATATATATATAAGTAATATTATTATTTTAAAGGGGATTTTTTACCTTTTAATGACCGGTTTGTCGATTTTAAAACTTTAGTCGCAGTTAAAACAAAATGTAAAATATTAAATAAATAAAAGACTTAATTTAAAGCGTAAAGTAAATAACGATAATGAAATTGCGATAAATAAAAGTGCTATAAAATAAACTTACGATAATTAAAAAGTACGATAATTAAAAGTGCAATTAAATACAATAACAAAAAATAAAAGTGCGATAATTAGAAGTGCAATTAAATATAAAATAAAGAAAATTAAATATGAAATAAAAGAATTATGCTTATTTAAACTTCCGTAATCATGATGTTTGACGTGTTGATTTTAGTTTTATGCCCATGGGTTAATTGTCCTTTGTCCTGGATTATTTAATATGTTCGTCTGGTTTTTGTCCATAACAGTCCATCAGTCATAAATATAAAGTGCGAGTGTCCTCGTCAAATTATCCTTATACCCGAAGTTTAAATATTCCAACTAATTGGGGACTTAAACTGTAACAAGATTTTAATACTTTGTTTAATAATTACACCAGGATGTCGACTGAGTGTAACCCAAGGTTTTAATACTTTGTTATCAATTATGCCAAGTGTCCTTGTACATAATTTCACCCCTGTTTTAATAATTCTAGTGGCTATTAATCCATTCCCGTGTCCGGTTAAATGAACGATTATTCGTACATATAAATACCCCGCCCATCGTGTCCGATCGAGTGTATATGGTTATTTATAGGGACGTCCAATTGTAAATCTTTATATTAACATTAAAAAACTATCATTTAGTTAAACAAATATAAAGCCCATTAATAGCCCATAGTCTAATTTCCACAAGTGTCGTTCTTTTGTCCAAACCCCAATTATGGTACAAAGCCCAATTACCCAATTTTAATATTTTTAGCCCAACATCATGATTACTTCGGATTAAATAAGCATAATAATAACTTAGCTACGAAACATTAAATTAAAAAGGTTGAACATAACTTACAATGATTAAAAATAGCGTAGCATTACACGGACAGAATTTCGACTTACACCCTTACAACATTCGCTAACATACCCTTATTATTAGAATTAAAATTAAAATTAAAATTAAAATATAAATATAAATATATACTACGTATATAGATAGAGAGATTGATATTATTGATGGAAATATGGTGCACCAAAGCTCGATTTTTATAGGCCTGTGATCTGGAAAAGGGGCTCATGCGATCGCATGGATTTATGCCTTCCAGGCCATGCGATCGCATGGCCAGCTGGGGAGAGCCACTTTTGGTTGTTTTCTTCTGCCGACGTTTATTTAAATATAATATAATATATATTAATTTTAAGAATTAATTATATATTATATTATATTCATATGCATAGTTGACTTGTAATTTTTAGTTCGTTGCGTCGAGCGTTGAGAGTTGACTCTGGTCCCGGTTCCGGATTTTCGAACGTCCTTGCGTACAATTTAATATCTTGTACTTTTCGTTTTGAATCTTGTACTCTTGTAATTTTGAGACGTTTCTTATCAATAATTGGAATCTCATTGATTGTATTTTGTACTTTTGAGCTTTTTGGTCATTTGCGTCTTCAATTAGTCGAATCTGTCTTTTGTCTTCACCTTTTATTATTTAAACGAATATCACTTGTAAATAGGACAATTGCAACTAAAAGCTTGTCTTTTTTGAGGAATAATGCTATGAAATATATGTTCGTTTTTAGCATTATCACTTACGCACATACCGCATGTTATTACAAACGAACAACATATAATTTCGTACTAAAAGTACCTGATGTAGCGCTGGTGGGCTTCCGTGCTCCACTACCCATCATGTAATCGTGCTCTAATCTCCTAACCCGATCGTCATGCGATTCGGAACACTCTGACTTCCGGTGTCCCTCCATCCGGCAAATGAAGCACATGATTGAGCCTAAAGGCACTACCGTACAATCTTGTGCCAAATGACCCCGTTCCCCACACTTAAAGCACGTGAGCTTGTAACTCTTCTTACTCTTCTTCTTCACATTCCCGACACCTTCAGGCGTACTTCGTGCCCTCTTATCATGAGCACCATGTAATCCTAACCTTGCAAGTACATCTTCATCATTGCTACCTCGAGGTTTGGGAAACCTCTTTTCAAACTCTTCCTTTACTACTTTAGTCACTTGGTCTCGGACCATTTCCGTCATTTGTCCTTCGACCAACTCCTTGGTTACTTCCCTAACTTTGCCGGTGAAAACCGAGACATATTGTTCAAACACGGCCTCAATCTTTAACGTTAACTCATCCTTCCCTTCATGAATAGGCTCACTCGTTCCGCATCCATCTTCCGTTTTCATTCTAAGGAATGCAAATGATTAGATCACGAACGTATAAACCACACGCACAACACCGCCCCATCTTGATAAACACTCATCGTACATCACTTGTTAGACACGATTTGCACCCGTAATAAGGTTTGCAAGTCCTTATTACGCATACACGCCGTATCAACTTGTTAGTACAACGACCGCCTCGCTCGATGATATAAGCAAACACAAACAAAATTCTACGGGATAAAAACACACGCGAGAATTATTATCACAACACAATTAATATATTAATAATATCCGCATTACTAATATAAACGTTAGTCTACCTACAAACAAGGCACTAACTATAACCTATTCTGACCCGTAATCCTACAAGTCCCGCAACAAATAAGCACACACAAAAGTCTAAGTCTACGCACCTATCTCAAGTCACCTAAATCTCTTAGATCATGCTCTGATACCACTTGTAATAACCCAACCCGTAATACAAACAATCACGCGAAAATATCAAATAATTTTTTTTTGCTGGAACAGCATATGGCGCGGCGCGCCATATGGCCGCGCGGCGCGCCAAAAAGTCATGAAATGCGAAAATGTTTGACCACTTCCCGACGTATTTAGACAAAACGCTTTTCACAACCTATCCATATATGAAAAACTAACACATTCCATTCATAAAATAAGTTTTACGAGGCCGGGCCCACATCGGCCATTTTACGACTTTCATACGAAAATACAAGTTTTCAATCACATGATTTGTAACACAAAATAAAGCCGATCATGGCAATTGGGGATACGCTACCCAATCCTAATCAATCCAAAAGCAAGCCTTCTAAAGCAACTACGCGAGTCCACTAGTCCCACGCTTACCCGAGCCACCGCATCCATGCAAATCTATAAAAAGGTAAACAACGAGAGGGTAAGCTAACGCTTAGTGAGTGAGAATATACTACATACATATATATGCATAAAATGGACACGCCACACAAAACCAAATACCGCATACCGGAGCATCCAAGCATAAAGGAAAGCTAGTCTAAGCATACCGTAAGATCACTAAGCAACGAGCTAAAGATACATCAACAAAATATAAGTTCACTAACAACGATGTGAACAATGCCAATAAGCTACACCCGGAAGGTTAGTTACATCACGACAATACAACATTATATGTATACAATATATATATATATATATATATATATATATATATATATATATATATATATATATATATATATATATATATATATCGAATAACATAATTTGCTTACGCTTACAACACAATAACCATGGTTAACCAATCGCACAAGGGAATGGCGCTCGCGAAAACGCCATCGGTGTTCATAACATCCGTTAGGGTACTTAACACCTCGTATCACTAACCCCTAGGGTGGCACCTTAACACCTCGGCACTTCACCCCGAGTGGCATCTTAACACCTCGATGCTTCACTCATTATTTTACGGAGTGGTGTCTTAACACCTCGACACTACACCCCTAGGTGGCATCTTAACACCTAAATGCTTCACCCCGAGTGGCATCTTAACACCTCGATGCTTCACTCATCACGTGAAACGTGGTGTCTTAGCACCTCGACACTACACATTTCACGCTACAACAAATAGATACATTATATACCTACACATATAATTATTCCACTCACTATATTAACCCTTCGTCATTGGGGTTATATAAGTCCACATCACACGCCCATGTGATAACGTACACACAAAGTGTTCACCTCGCCAAAGTGGTCAACTAAAACGCACAACCGTGCCAATTGGACCTATACACAAGTCCAACAATTCCACCTATACGAGAAGCGAGCTCTATAAGCGAGAACACCTTCACCCGACCCGCACCCATCCTACACATACATATGCATATAGGATATTAACACTCACCTTGTCGCCTTGAAGAATGCTACTGAATAATCCGCAATCACCGATGGAATGTACCTAATCCATTTATCACATAACAAGTAACACAATTAGGGTGGATATACAAATCAACCCAAATTGACAACTAGTGCAATTTCGACCCAAATGCACTTCCAAGCACAAACCGCGCCCAAACTAACCAATAATCACTAACACAAGTGAGAATGGTCCTAATATGCCAATCAAATCCAATCATAGGTGTTAAACACCTATCTTGCCCAAAATGACACTTAAACCCTAATTTGACCCATAAGAAGTCAATATCATGCCATTAGCAAGTTTTGACACCAAAACATATTTAACTCGGTTCTATGCTTCAACTTAATCCATTTTAAGTTTATAAACCTTATTAAATCGGTAATTGAGTCATAATCATCAACAAACCCTAATTTTGACTCTAGTCAAAATTAGTCAACCATAAGAACCCTAATGGTTTCCAAAACACCAATAATCACTAACACTAGTGATTATACACCATTTACAAGTCTTAAACATGGTTAAATCATTAACTAACCCAAAACCCTCCAAATATCAAAATAGCAAGTTTCCATAAACCCTCTTCATCAACCAAATGGGTTTTACAACTAACAATCTCAAACCCTAACTTGAATATCAAATCTAACAAATGAAGTTTGGAGTTAGAACTTACCAATACTACCAAAACGTAGCTAGGAGCGAGATGAACAACTTTAAAACCCGAGCTTTGGCGAGAATTCGACTCCTTCTTCTCCAAATCAAGCTCTCTCACTCTAGAACTCTTCCTCTCTCTCTAGATGTGGATGAGAGTGTTTGTGTGAGTGAGAAATGAGCTCCAATGGAGTTCTAGATCAGTCTTGATGACCCTAAACCGATCCTAAATGAAAAGACCAAAGTTCCCCTCATTTAAACTTTTTAAAAAGGCTGAAAATTGCATCAGCAGCAATCGGAGCACCGCGCCAAATGGTGGAGCGCCGCTCCAACCTGCAGGTCAGTTTTCAGAAACTTGTTTTGGCCATAACTTTTTGACCGTAGCTCCGTTTTCGATGAATCAAATATCGTTGGAAACGTAATAAGTTTTCCTTTCCAATGGTAAGGCTTTGAAACATCAACACAAACTTTATTTGGGGTTGAAAAGATACGTACACACCTTGGCACTTCAGACAACGTCCAGTTTCCTTCGGCGTTCGAGCATGCAACACGTACACTTCATACACGCATCGTACACCATAAATACATTATGTACAATAAATATTTGGGTCTTACACCATAGTCAAAAGCATGATAAAAAGTGGACATTTTGACCAAAACAAATTGGTCAGATCAGCCACATTAACAATTCAGACCCAAATAAGGAAAAAGGTGGACTATTAGTCGCATTCATAGAACGTAATGATATAGTTGTATAATTTGAAGAGGATCACAGTCAACCACTCCACTTGATGTTATTTGTTCACATTTGAAGTCGTATAATTTTTCACTCATGTTATCCATATAAACATTCGTTAATGCAAAACAGAAACTCATTGAATATTTTTTTTTTTAATTTTTTTTTTTTTTTGTGTATCCAACTTCTAAATTGTTCAATAGCCACAATAGCATAATCATACACATGAAAAAAGGTGGACAAATAGACCCAAATAAGTTGGTCATTTAAGCACAAATAACAAGTCAGTAAAAGAAAATTAAAAAAAAATGGACAATTTCACCCATTCTTTGAAGTAATAATAGTCGTCTTCCATAAATCAAAACACCATCAACATCGAACCACTCTAAAACAGTATCTATTAGTGACCCATGACTTATATTGAAGTGTCATGGAAGGACAACAGTATCTATAGTGACCCATACCTTCTATAGAAGTGGCAAAAATTTAACAGAAAACAAAAGCAGTTTTAACTATGACCCACATGAGATACACGACTACAAAGTTGACCCGTTACTTAATAGCATACGGGTAGCTGTCTAAAGTTACACATAGTTCACAATACATATACATTTATAACATAGTAATTTAAACAACAATCTAATATTGCACCGAAACATAAAATCACATCATTAATAATGTTAAAAAACGCTGCACCCCAAACTGATTCAAAGTTGTTGGCTACATAAAAACATCCTAATTTGGTTACTGAAAAAAAACACGTTCTGATGTGTTCACAACATACTATAAATACTAGTAAGACCTATCATGCAAATAAAGATGACACTTACTATGCTTCTTTTTCAATTTTTTCTCTTTGAACTTATTGCAGGTGCGTGATTCGTGTTCATCCTGAAATTCTTCACACTGATTGACCATGATTGAATTCATATTATAATTTCAAATATTTCTAGACATTTTACCTCCGATTGGAATAGGGCTAAAAATTCATGAATAGCTTTAAATGCTTCAAATTCCTGGGAGTCAAAAACCCCTGATTCGTGTGCATCTCCAAGAGTAATTTATCGATTTTCATTATGCAGTTCAGGCGCCTGTTCTTGAAGGTCAGACATTTGGAAATAATAGACAACAACAATAATAATAATCATCAATGATGAATTTAATTGTGGGTTTAGAAGATGTCCGTGAAGAAAACTAATGAATTGTGATATGGGTCATAATGGTGGCGATACTCATGATAAAAAAACTACATTCCTACAATTTAGTGTTGTAACTGCTGTTTCTAATTTGAAATTGAAATTGAACTTAAAATGGAAATCAGTATATATATGTATTTTACATATTTACCCCCATGTATTTTGGTTCTTCCAGTTCTTTCTTTTTCCTTGGTTCTCATTTGAACTTATATATGTATGTATGTGTGTGTGTGTGTGTATATATATATATATATATATATATATATATATATATATATATATATATATATATATATAAGTTCAAATGAGAACCAAGGAAAAAGTTTGGAAAATAAACAAGAAACCATGTTGTCCAAGGTTTTGACTTTCAACTTGTTGGGGAAAAATTAGAGCTAAAATGAACGATAAAAAAAAGGTGTGTAATACCTAATCTGAGCTGTCTGAAATTTAGGGCTCTGCTTAGTCTCGTAAACTCATCCAAGAGCAAACAAGGCTGCTAACTCATCATCTTTCTTTGGTACAACGCGAACTATATTATAATTCACTGGTTTTGTTTTTTTAGCCAAGGAATGAGTTTGTGTCAAAACAAAGTAAATCAAGTTATTGTTAAGATTAAACTAATGTACAGCATAATCATTTGTTAAGATTAAACTAATGTATGTTGGAAGCTTCGACGAGCCCAACACACCCACTATAGAGGACCTAGGTTATACTCACTCACTACACCAACACTTTGCCGTTGGTTAACCTTTAATTTTATAAATCTTTAGTGCACAATAATACTTAGGTGACAGTGTCGACCATATATCATTTAGGCGGTATAACCGACCATGTATCACTTAGGCGGCAAAGCCGACCATATAATAAGTACAACACAAGTGCACTAAGAACTTAAACACAAACTTAACCGGGAAACTTAACAAAGAACACTTTTATTAATATAAAATACAATTACAATATTACTTACATACAAGCTTTTCTTCTCTAAATTGGTATCAGAGCGGGTCATTCGGGACCATTGCTAGTGGAGGTACTCATCGGTAAACGTTGGACGTTTACATCGTCTTGTTAACACCAAGGCCCTAAGGGAGATTCTGTCAGAGCACAATTAGGAACTGTGAAAGCTCATTGGTCTGGGACCAAGCTTATTGGATGTTGGACGTCATGATGGCAGATCTTGCAAGTACGAGCAGTGGAATCAAGAGTCTCAATAACGACAACTATGGTTATTGGCGGACTTGCATAGAATCCTACCTACAAGGACATGAGTTATGGGAAATAGTTGTTGGCAGTGACACAACGCCTCCACCGAAAGAAAATACCGAAGCCTTGAGAAAATGGAACATCAAGGCCGGGAAGGCTTTATTTATATTGAAGACTACAATCGAGGAGGATCTATTGGAGCACATCTGTGACGAGAAAACACCAAAGGTAGCTTGGGAAACTTTTGAAAAATTATTTTCAAAGAAGAATGACGCACGCCTCCAGCTCTTGGAAAATGAGCTCGCGGGTATCTCACAAGGAAGTCTATCTATTTCTCAGTATTTCACCAAGGTGAAATCTATTTATCGTGAGATATCTCAACTTGCTCCTGAAGAGAAAGTGAGTGATGCAAGGATGAAGAGAATTATCATCCACGGCTTAAGGTCCGAGTATAATGGATTTATAGCCGCTGTGAGAGGATGGCCTACTCAACCATCATTAATAGAGCTGGAGAATTTATTGGCTAATCAAGAGGCATTAGCCAAGTAGATGAATGAAGCAACCATAAAAGACGAAGAAGATGCACTCTTTACCAATAAGAAGAAAGCAACATCTCGAAGACAAGAGGCGATGAAAGAAAGTAAGACATATGGGTGGAAAGGTCACCCAAAATCAAAAGGCAACACTTCAGGGGGAGCTCAACAAGGAAGAAGAGATCATCGCCAACAATACGGGAAAAATGATAAGAGAAAGAATGGTGAATGCTACAATTGTGGCAAGAAGGGTCATTTTGCTCGAGATTGTAGATTCCCCAGAAGGCGAACTTTTGAAGGAAATGTGGCCGCCGCAAGAGATGAGAAGAAAGAGGTCACATTCGAAGCATCCATTATTGAGGAAACTTGGGATGCAGAAGCAGGACTCTCCGTTGAAGCTGGCATGGATGATCAAGCTCTTGCAGCAACCTTAAAGTCAAAAATAAACTACAAAGATGATTGGATCATTGATTCTGGGTGCTCAAATCATATGTCCAACGATGGGACGAAGCTGCAAGAAATGGAGGATTACAAAGGAAAGAGAGTCGTGTTGACAGCCAACAATTCAAGGTTGTCTATTTCTCACATTGGAAAGACAATAATTCCAAATGAAGGCAGCTCTCATAAGCTCCAACTCGAGAAGGTGTATCTTATCCCTGGCCTAAAGAAGAATTTACTGTCAGTACCACAATTGACAGCAGAAGGGAATTATGTGCTCTTTGGACCAGAAGATGTGTCCGTATTCAAGAGAGTAAAGGTGGTTGGCAATCCAGTTATGCATGAAAGAAGAATAGAATCGGTCTATGTACTATCTGCTGAAACAGCATATGTGGATAAGACTCGGAAAAATGAGACGGCTGATCTTTGGCATGAACATCTTGGGCATGTGGGCTACAACAAGTTAAAGGAGATGATGGTAAAGCACATAGTAAATGGGCTTCCTCAAATTGATATCCGAACAGATACAATATGTGCTGGATGTCAATTTGAAAAAGCTCACCAATTGTCATTCAAGGAGTCACAACATCAGTCCAAGACACCACTAGAGCTCATACACTCAGACGTCTTCGGCCCAGTGAAACAAACATCACTTGGAAGTATGAAATATATGGTGACATTCATTGATGACTTCTCAAGATATGTGTGGGTTTACTACATTAAGGAGAAGTCGGAGACTTTTTTGAAGTTTAAAGAGTTCAAGAACAAGGTAGAAAGTGAGCTCAATACTAAGATCCGGTGCTTACGCACAGATAATGGAAGAGAATATTTATCGACTGAGTTCAATATCTATCTTGAGAAGCACAAGATTAGAAGACAATTAACTTGCCCTAATACTCCACAACAGAATGGAGTGGCAGAACGTAAGAATCATCATCTTGCTGAAACTTGTCGAAGTATGCTTCATGGTAAGAATGTACCAGGAAGATTTTGGGCTGAATGTATGAGAACGGCATCATACGTGATAAATAGGCTTCCACAAACAAAGTTGGGGCATATTTCACCGTATGAAAGATTATGGAAGATCAAGCCGACCGTCAACCATCTCAAGGTTTTTAGATGTGTATGCTACGTCTTCGTGCCAGATCATCTAAGAAGCAAATTTGATAAGAAGGTAATTCGGTGCATTTTTGTCGGTTATGATGAATTAAGAAAAGGATGGAGATGCTGTGATCCAAATACTGGAAAGTGCCATACTTCAAGAAATGTGGTATTTGATGAAGCTTCTTCATGGTAGTCACCTCAAAAGATAGAGCTTCCAGAATCTCATGGATTAGAAGAAGTTCAAGAAGAAAAAGAAGAACGTAAAGAGCACATATCGAATTCAATTAAAGAAGGAGATGAGTCGTACTCTAAGGAACCGAGTCCATGGAAAACAGGGGTACATCAATCTATATCCGAGGAGGTTCGTCCAAGCCAAAAGGAAGTCGAGGAGCATGCACAAGAATTAAGGAGATCAACAAGGCCGAGACAACCTAATCCAAGGTATGCCAATGCTGCTCATGTGGATGAATCAATACCTATTGAGCCTTCTACTTATGAAGAAGCAGCGCAAATTCGAGAATGGCAGAAAGCAATGGAAGAAGAAATTAATGCACTAAAAGAAAACCAGACATGGAGTTTAGTTCCAAAGCCAAAAGATGTAAAACCAATATCTTGTAAATGGGTTTACAAGGTGAAGACTCGATCAGATGGCTCCATTGAAAGGTATAAAGCTAGACTTGTTGCTAGAGGTTTTTCTCAATAATATGGGCTGGATTATGAAGAAAAGTTTAGTCCAGTGGCGAAGATCACAACAATTGGAGCTCTACTAGCTTTAGCCGCTAGCAAATCTTGGAAACTGTGATAGATGGATGTCAAGAACGCTTTCTTACATGGAGAACTTGACAAAGACATTTATATGGAGCAACCAAGAGGCTTTGAGAACAAGTTCCATCATGACCATGTCTGCAAATTAAAGAAAGCACTATACGGCTTGAAGCAGGCTCCAAGAACTTGGTACGGGAAGATTGGCGAGTTCTTGGTACAAAGTGGCTTCACAGTTACTCCTTCATATTCTAGTTTATTTGTGAAACAAGATCAAGGAAAACTAGCCATAGTGCTAGTATATGTGGATGACTTAATCATCACGGGAGATCACTATGAGGAGATCCAAATAACAAGAGAGAATCTGTCTATCAGATTTCATATGAAGGAGCTTGGAGAACTCAAACATTTTCTTGGACTCGAAATAGAGCAGAAAAGAGAAGGATTATTTCTGGGGCAACAGAAATATGCGCGAGATCATTTACAAAAGTACGGAATGCTTAATTGCAAACCTATCTCAACCCCGATGGATCCGAATACAAAACTACGAGCAGATGAAGGAAAAAGTCTTCAAGATGTTACCATGTATCGAAAGTTGGTCGGAAGTCTTATTTATCTCACACTAAGCCGGCCAGACATATCTTATGCAGTTGGAGTGGTTAGTCGATACATGAGCAATCCGAAGAAGCCTCACCTTGATGCTATACGACGCATCTTAAGGTATGTTAAAGGCACTATTAACTTTGGTATTTTATACAAGAAAACAAAAGAATGCCACATGACTGGATATTGTAACGCCGATTACGCTGGAGACTATGATACACGAAGGTCAACAACTGGATACATGTTTAGTCTTAGATCGGGAGTAATATCATGGTGCAGCAAGAGACAACCAACCGTATCCTTATCAAGCACTGAAGCAGAATATCGATCGGCGACATTAGCAACACAAGAAATTATGTGGTTGAAGCAACTAATGGAAGATCTTCATCAATCAACATATTATCAAGTAAAGCTGTTCTGCAATAACCTATCAGCTATACGTCTAGCAGAGAATCCAGTCTTTCATGCAAGAACAAAATATATAGAAGTGCACTATCACTATGTTCGTGAGAAGGTCCTTGAAGGGAAAATCAAGATGGTGCCAACAAAGACAGACGAACAAGTTGCAGATATATTCACCAAGAGTTTAAATGTGATGCCCCGTACAAAACCATCGTGTATGAATCATCAACAACAGGATCATTACAAGGTCAAATACTATATGCTGTTTCAAAACAAGTTTGCATTCATGATAAAAGGTGACGTTTTAACCAACGTCAAATGTTTAACATCCGAAAGTATGCTTCTACGAATAGCAAGCAAAATAATAGTACGTGACCCATAGGTCGTTACAAATACATTGTTCAAAAGTAACAAAGTTTGAATGTGAAATAAACGTTTCATGCGGTGACATCTCTAATAAGCGCAGCGGGTGTCTACAAAGCATGACTAGTACAACAGCAGAAGCAAGCAACCTTAAGCACCAGAAAAAAACATGCTTAAAAACATCAACACAGGTTGGTGAGCTATAGTTTAAGTATAACAGTAATGTAAGGTAGGCCACGAGATTTCAGTGCTTCAAACAGCGTTTCAAAACAGTATGAAAAGTATATGCATAACCGTGGGCACTTGGTAACTAACTTAATGTTTATCACTCCCTAAAAGTACACTTGGCGAGTGCGTATGTTACGAAGTATTAAACACCCGTTAAATGCTAGCGCTACTAGCCCGAGTGGGGATGTCAAACCCTATGGATCCATATCTAAGATTCGCGTTCACCGGTTCAAAGACCAATGACTAAACATTACCGAGCTAAGGGGAAAGTTTATGCCGTTGTATAACCCACACATATAATAAGTTTAAGTACTCGTGCCTAGTATGTAAAACGTAAAATGCGCATGTATTCTCAGTTCCCAAAATAGTTAAAGTAAAAAGGGATGCTATAACTCACAGTGGAAAGTAGTAAAAGTCGATACGCGGGATAGGTAAGCAAGTGGTTGGTCCGAAAGTGTAACGACCCGGAAATTTCCGACCAAATTTAAACCCTAATCTCTATATGTTTCCGACACGATAAGCAAAAACCCTAATGTTGAGTCTAGAAAGTTTGAAATCTATATTCGGATAATCAGTTACCCTTTGACCAAGCCTGACGATTCACGAACTATTATTTGTAAATATATATAACTATGATATTCTATACATAAAAAATATATATATATATGTATATTGTGATTTTTAGTAAGAATATTTTATATTATAATTATTATTATATTTTAATTATTAATTTATATAAGTAAAGTTATATGATCATATAATACAAATGCTGTTTACTGTCTAAATCCCCACACAATTATTTAGCCCGTGAATTAAGAATATTGTGTCACCTTCTTTCACTTCTTTTCACCATATAGATTATATGTACATATACTTGATATTAGAGATCACAACATAACCCAAATTTATTCTTCTTTTTATTTTTGTGCTCTCTTTATTTATCAATGAGGTATATACATAATAGTGTTTACTAGTTATATATATACATAACCATAGATCACCATCTTCCATCATCGTAAATTATTTTCAATCTCTCTTATTTTAATTCTCGCTCTAACAACCAAAGAAATCCATCATCGCTACTCCCTAAACACCTTTCTCCTTTATCTTGCTACTATCTTTCGAGTACCACTTCAAACCCATGACCAAATCAAACTACCATCATTTTCGGTTCTCTTATGTGTTGAACACCAAACCATCAAAACCATCTTCAACATTTATAACATTAATCCTGTATGCACACGTCCACGATCGAGCACCGAGAACGAATCAACACCATCATCCTTCTTCTACAAACCATTTAAACACCACCATATTAAAAGCATCACCACTTCTTAACCATCGACCACCATAGTTGTTTTCTGGTTGGCTACAACAAAAACCAAAAACACCATCGACTAGACCACAAAACCGTCTCCAAGACCTACCCAAAAACGCCATCATTCGAGCACCCATTTGATTGTTTCTAATCTCTTATTCGTGAATCAACAACCACCACCTTACCCGGCCACTCTCCTTCATCTGCCACTTGCAACCACCACCGAAGCACCATCAAACCGTCACCCTACCATCATCATAACCTAAAGCATCGACTACCATCATGATCACCATAACAAACCGCCATTTGAACCACCATTGTCTCGAACTTCATTCAACCATAACCACCATCGTCTTTAATTAAATTTTTTTTGTTATTCTGTTGCAGCCATTTGAGCACCTTCCATCGTGAATCATAATTCACTGTCACCATAACCGCCATGGTTTAACTCCCTTTCATTCGCAACACACCACCCTTCACCGCCTATACTGGTTTATACTTGAATCAACCACCCATCGAATCGCCTCTCAATCCCTCTCTCCTCTATTGTTGCTCACCATAACCACTGTTATTCTTCTGTTTCATTCCAGTCACTACTGCAGCTATTTATTCTTCTGGATTAAACGAACCATGAACTA
The DNA here is from genome assembly GCF_046630445.1 of Rutidosis leptorrhynchoides. Lineage (NCBI taxonomy): Eukaryota > Viridiplantae > Streptophyta > Magnoliopsida > Asterales > Asteraceae > Rutidosis > Rutidosis leptorrhynchoides. The sequence goes on along the minus strand of NC_092340.1, from coordinate 334,194,730 downwards.
GTATGATTACTATTGTTTGCTTTCTTATAGACGATATTTAAATAAATAAAAAGAACCCCACGTGACAAACACTTTGGCTAGTGGGTTGGTGATGAGCTGGACAATTTCTTGGATTCTAGATGTAAGTAACGATCAATTTCTTTTGTGGTGATTAAGTAATGAAAGTGAGAGGTGATAATAATTAAGTGGCCGACAGTGGGTACATGATAACGTTGTCATTTTATTTTATTTTCTTTCTTCGAAGGACTTAGCATGTTGTATGATTGCTAGTTGTTCTAATCATTTTCGCTAGACTGCCTTTGGGCTTCTACTTTATTATGTTGAGCCAAATATTTTTTTTGGGGGGGGGGGGGCCGTAATCGACTAGGAACAGAAAAGATATTAAGGTGATTAGGATTGGGTGATAATCGTAAATATGATGATGGTTATGGTTAAATTAGAGTATATCGATGGTAATGAGCTGAATGATACGGTTATGGTGATACCGAAACTTTGTCTAATGAAATTGATTTTTTTATTATTTGTTGGGCCGCGATTCATTTTCTACTTGGGCCGAGAGGTATTGGGCCGGACAGTTTTTGTATTTGAATATGACCCAATGGTGTGGTGATTAAATGATGATACAAGAAATCGATACATGAAGATAATTATGAGGATTAGCGAACATAATTAAATTAATGATGTTAAAGATGACGTTGATAATGATTATGATGAGACTAGGGTTCGATAGGCTTGTATATGATAATGATAATCAGGATTTTATGATAGTTGTTATGAAGAAGATGAAAACAAATAAATGGGATGAACTAATTACGGGTTATAAAATTTAAAAGGGGTATTAAATCAGAAAAATGGGCAGTAGTTCGATGGATTAGGGTGTTAGTGTGTATTCGGGAGGTCGTGGGATCGAGTCCCGTTTCAGGCAGTTTAATTCCATTTTTTTTAGAAAGCTTCCAAGGTACTAATTATTACTATTATTAATAAATACTATACTTATTATTATTATTATTATTATTATTATTATCAAAATGAGTATTATTATTATTATTATTATTATTATGATTATACTAAATGAATTGTTATTAAAAATCATTATTACTAACAAAAGTATTAATACTTAGGATTATTATTATTATTATTATTATTATTATTATCATTATTATTATTTTACCATTTCAAATATCATTTTGGTATTTTTATAGTTATTATATTTTAACAAAAAAACGATACATTTATATTTAATACATATAACATAACGAAATTTACGTACAAAATAAATATATTAAATATATATATTTGATATAAAAATGATATAACTAATAAATTTATATATATATATTGTTCGATTACAATTATGCGTATTAATAAGGAAACAAATGATATAGGTTCGTGAATCCGAGGCCAACCCTACACTTATTCAATGATGTTATATGTATTTTTACTACAAAATACATTAGGTGAGTATATAGTCCCTTTTAAACTCTAAATATTTTTGGGCTGAGAATACATGCGCTGTTTTTATAAATGATTTACGTTATAGACACAAGTGATTAAAAATGATATTCTGCGGATTGATGTGCTAGGTAATTTAGTTATATGTTATAATAGCATGTAAGCGCGAATCCTAAAGATAGATCTATCGGGTTTAACACCCCCATCCAGTAGGCTGCACTAGACATAAGAACTAGTGGGCGGATGTTTAGTACTTCGAGGATTATTTATACACTTGCGAGTGTACATATCCATCTTTGCGAAGATGACTTATTATATTATTGTTAAGGTTGGTTACTGAGGCCTCAACATAAGCAGAATGATTTTATACACTTGCGAGTGTATTATATTTTTTTATACATGAAATCTTGTGGTCCATAGTTATAACGCTGCTAGCATCAAATCTATATATCTCACCAACTTTATGTTGACTTTTTAAAGCATGTTATTCTCAGGTACAAATTAAGTCTTCCGCTGTGCATAAGCTCATGTTAAGGACATTACTTGGATTCGATCATCGCGATGGGACCAACTGTTGAAGATTTCGTCCGGGAGGATTAGTCGCGGACGTTTCAGTTGGTATCAGAGCGTTGGTCTTAGTGAACCAGGTCTTGCATTAGTGTGTCTGACTAGTAGATGTTAGAATACATTAATGTGTCTGGACTTTGACCGTGTCTATATGTCAAAAGTTTTGCTTATCATATTTAGTCGGAAATCATCTGCTTATCATCCTTAGGAATTGCCTGCTTAGTATTCTTAAGTCTAGACACGTCTTACTGCATTTAGTGCATCGATAGTGTATAGACAAAAATTCATATTCTAGCGCATCTGTAGACTTGCCTGACATATGCCGTAAATTCCTTTGTAGTTTACGAAATCTTTGGTATTATACATAGATATTCTATATAGCTAGAATATCATCCGACAACCGAAAAATCATTTCACATCGAAGATCTCTTCCATCTACCAAATTGCCCTTTTCAACCTGAAGCGCTTACCGGCGAACCTGTTCGAGAAACCATTTTCTCTTCCCCTTTTTCCGAGTATTTCATCACGATTGCATACTATCCCATATTTCGAATCTTATTCATTCACTCGCTTCAACCGACAATCATCCCGTGGTATTAGAAGAAGTTAACGAACTACGCGCTAGTGTGACGACTTTGGAAAACCTAGTGCGAGGGTTACGAACACCAGCAGCAGCACCAGCAGCATAATCAGTACCACCATCATCGACGTCGACAGTACCCTTATCATCCCTAAACCATAACTGCGCCGTAACTCTCAATATCACCATCCGTACCTCGAGTATGAACTTCGTTCTACACATCGATCTACATCGATTATCTTCGCTTTACGTATCATTCTACCTCTTTTTTTTTTTCGTCGTTCGACATGGTGATTATGTAATTTCTAAAGTTTTAGAGATTATGTAATCTAGAATTTACGATAAATTAAATGAGTTTTTGACTCATTAAATCCATAATTACAACTGACGAAATTATATATGCAAGTATATTTTCATAAAGATTGTAATTAAAAATTCTTTTGTACAAACTATTAATGATGAAAATATTTTAACGGGTGGGTAGTACCCGAGGAATATTTAGATTTCACATTAATAAGTTACACTGTACATTCTTCGAATCTGATTCAATGGTCATCTATTATTCTACTTACAACCACCGATATTCGTATCCGCTCACCCCATAATAACCATTTTCATTCAAATTTCATATTCGGATTTTGACCTATCAGAATCCAACAAGTGGCATAAAGAAGAAAACATTGGACAAAATAAAATTTGTTAGAAACAGACGAATTAACTAATTGAAAATCTGTTAAGGATTCCACGCTAACTGTTCCGGCTAACTGTTCCCAGCTAACTGATTAATATTTAATTTATCGTAATTTACATTCTCGCAATTTTATTTATCGTCATTTAATTTCTGTTATTTACTTTTATGCATTTTTAAGTCGGGACACATGTACGCAATACGTCGAATTAATTCTGAGACAACACGGTGCATGGGTCATGATATATATTTTACGCACTTTAAATAACGGGACACGTATGCAAGGTTTTGACTTATCATATCGACCCATCTATATATATATTTCGGAACAACCGTAGACACTCTATATGTGAAGGTGGGAGTTGGCTATATAGGGTCGGAGTTGATTCCAAAATATATATATACTTTGAGTTATGATCGACACCGAGACCGGTACACGGGTCACGATACGTATTAAGTAATTCGAATATTATATATATCTAATTTATATATGAATTTATTGAACCATTGGACAATCGGACTATTGGACTGCTAACTTTGGACAATTAAAATGAATTAAAATGTTGATTATAACATATGAAAACTAAAGCTAATCTTCAAGTTTGCCACTTGATTTCATCTTAAACCTCATTGGTACCTCGACAATTACAATCCGCGTTCAAATCTTTTCATGATTCTTGAAAACACTTCGATTGAGAAGTTGAACCAGCCGCACCTCATCTACGGAAGAAAGATTTATGCATACAGTTATGTATCTGAAAAACTTTCGAAACCAAAGTTATAGTTAAAACGTATCCGCGTCGAATTCCTTATCATTCATTAGCAAAAACAACCTTACGATTACTTTTCACGGTGGCCAGTTTTGTCACAGCTCCAGCAAATCATCTTCATTGGTTCATATGAATAAGCCTTATTATAACCTCGATATATACGTTGTCTTTTCGCCTTTGTTACCGGAAAATCTTTTATGTTCCACCCTACTACCATCAGCGTTTAATCATCTAAAAACACAATTCTCCTGAAACCACCTCGGTTTGACAATCGATGACCCAGATCCGTTAACTTTGAGAATGCTGACGAAGCAGCATGTTATAGATGGTCTTAATGGCCAAAAGATGATGATAAAGAATGAAGTATTGGAAACAATCAATAGAAAATTTAGTACCGAAAAGCGGATTATGCGAAATTATGAAGGAAGCCGTAGAAAAATCATAAAGAATAAGTTTGACTTCAAAGGATCCAATTGATTCAGTGCCTGCTGAAATCGTTAGTGAAAACTCTATTTCTTATTCTAAATCTTTTCAAATGATATTCTTCATTATCATCAAATTTTAGATATATAAGATATCTTCATATCTTCCGTTATACATATTCTCCATATTTCTGGAGATATTTTTACAACTATTCTTATCTGAGATCAGGTATCCCTCCGTAATATCTGCAATACAACATAAAAGGAACTGTGTTAGTTTCTAAATTCTGAAAACTTCAAGTTTAAAATAGGAATGTTTTGAAGTAGTGTTGGGAACTGATACATGAATTAGTATAATATAATGAAACTTGATCAACTTCATTATATTACAGTAAGTCATGTTAAGTTTCTAATGAAATGTAATGATTCACAGTACCGTCATCATGTGCCATGTTACACGGCTCTTACATTCAATCTAATCTCCAAACCTATTAGGAACATATCATCTTGATAGTTCTATCTTTTCCAGGATATTCTGGTTATTTGACAAATCAAAATTTGTTCTATTACCATTTCTATCTTAGAGCATTAGCTATGTTCATTCTGAAACTCATACTTACGAATTCCGGATCATTATTTGCTTGACTCGAAGTCGGGAAGAGAAAACAAAAGCATGAAGCTCCGAAAAATAATGAAGGATATAAAACCCAACAATCGCTCAAGATTTTACAAACCGTGTAAATCAATACCTATTGCAACGTAAAGACACGGGAGAATTAAAAACATTATAATTCCGAGGAAATCATAGAAGATGTGAGGTATGGAAGTAAGGAATGGAAGGAGGTGGATTTATAGTGAAATATCCGACAGAGAAATCAAAACAGATTGCCGCATTAAATCAAAGAAGATCCTGATCACCGAAGAACCAAATCTTATTACGTAAGATTTTCTTTAAATCCCTTAAATTCCGGAAATCAGTAGTAACTACGTCATCGATTGAAACGAATATATTTATTTACTTATTTCACTCTTTCGTGATAGCTTCACTCGTACGATTCACAAGATCGAATCGTTTTATCTACATCTCTCAAATGATAAAACTTCATTATCGCCTCATATTTGTCATCAAAACATTCCTATTGTTATTTATGACAACCTCTACCAAATTTCGGGGACAAAATTTCTTTAACGGGTGGTTACTGTAACGACCCGGAAATTTCCGACCAAATTTAAACCCTAATCTCTATATGTTTCCGACACGATAAGCAAAAACCCTAATGTTGAGTCTAGAAAGTTTGAAATCTATATTCGGATAATCAGTTACCCTTTGACCAAGCCTGACGATTCACGAACTATTATTTGTAAATATATATAACTATGATATTCTATACATAAAAAATATATATATATATATATGTATATTGTGATTTTTAGTAAGAATATTTTATATTATAATTATTATTATATTTTAATTATTAATTTATATAAGTAAAGTTATATGATCATATAATACAAATGCTGTTTACTGTCTAAATCCCCACACAATTATTTAGCCCGTGAATTAAGAATATCGTGTCACCTTCTTTCACTTCTTTTCACCATATAGATTATATGTACATATACTTGATATTAGAGATCACAACATAACCCAAATTTATTCTTCTTTTTATTTTTGTGCTCTCTTTATTTATCAATGAGGTATATACATAATAGTGTTTACTAGTTATATATATACATAACCATAGATCACCATCTTCCATCATCGTAAATTATTTTCAATCTCTCTTATTTTAATTCTCGCTCTAACAACCAAAGAAATCCATCATCGCTACTCCCTAAACACCTTTCTCCTTTATCTTGCTACTATCTTTCGAGTACCACTTCAAACCCATGACCAAATCAAACTACCATCATTTTCGGTTCTCTTATGTGTTGAACACCAAACCATCAAAACCATCTTCAACATTTATAACATTAATCCTGTATGCACACGTCCACGATCGAGCACCGAGAACGAATCAAAACCATCATCCTTCTTCTACAAACCATTTAAACACCACCATATTAAAAGCATCACCACTTCTTAACCATCGACCACCATAGTTGTTTTCTGGTTGGCTACAACAAAAACCAAAAACACCATCGACTAGACCACAAAACCGTCTCCAAGACCTACCCAAAAACGCCATCATTCGAGCACCCATTTGATTGTTTCTAATCTCTTATTCGTGAATCAACAACCACCACCTTACCCGGCCACTCTCCTTCATCTGCCACTTGCAACCACCACCGAAGCACCATCAAACCGTCACCCTACCATCATCATAACCTAAAGCATCGACTACCATCATGATCACCATAACAAACCGCCATTTGAACCACCATTGTCTCGAACTTCATTCAACCATAACCACCATCGTCTTTAATTAAATTTTTTTTGTTATTCTGTTGCAGCCATTTGAGCACCTTCCATCGTGAATCATAATTCACTGTCACCATAACCGCCATGGTTTAACTCCCTTTCATTCGCAACACACCACCCTTCACCGCCTATACTGGTTTATACTTGAATCAACCACCCATCGAATCGCCTCTCAATCCCTCTCTCCTCTATTGTTGCTCACCATAACCACTGTTATTCTTCTGTTTCATTCCAGTCACTACTGCAGCTATTTATTCTTCTGGATTAAACGAACCATGAACTAGTATGATAACTATTGTTTGCTTTCTTATAGATGATATTTAAATAAATAAAAAGAACCCCACTTGACAAACACTTTGGCTAGTGGGTTGGTGATGAGCTGGACAATTTCTTGGATTCTAGATGTAAGTAACGATCAATTTCTTTTGTGGTGATTAAGTAATGAAAGTGAGAGGTGATAATAATTAAGTGGCCGACAGTGGGTACATGATAACGTTGTCATTTTATTTTATTTTCTTTCTTCGAAGGACTTAGCATGTTGTATGATTGCTAGTTGTTCTAATCATTTTCGCTAGACTGCCTTTGGGCTTCTACTTTATTATGTTGAGCCAAATATTTTTTTTGGGGGGGGGGCCGTAATCGACTAGGAACAGAAAAGATATTAAGGTGATTAGGATTGGGTGATAATCGTAAATATGATGATGGTTATGGTTAAATTAGAGTATATCGATGGTAATGAGCTGAATGATACGGTTATGGTGATACCGAAACTTTGTCTAATGAAATCGATTTTTTATTATTTGTTGGGCCGCGATTCATTTTCTACTTGGGCCGAGAGGTATTGGGCCAGACAGTTTTTGTATTTGAATATGACCCAATGGTGTGGTGATTAAATGATGATACAAGAAATCGATACATGAAGATAATTATGAGGATTAGCGAACATAATTAAATTAATGATGTTAAAGATGACGTTGATAATGATTATGATGAGACTAGGGTTCGATAGGCTTGTATATGATAATGATAATCAGGATTTTATGATAGTTGTTATGAAGAAGATGAAAACAAATAAATGGGATGAACTAATTACGGGTTATAAAATTTAAAAGGGGTATTAAATCAGAAAAATGGGCAGTAGTTCGATGGATTAGGGTGTTAGTGTGTATTCGGGAGGTCGTGGGATCGAGTCCCGTTTCAGGCAGTTTAATTCCATTTTTTTTAGAAAGCTTCCAAGGTACTAATTATTACTATTATTAATAAATACTATACTTATTATTATTATTATTATTATTATCAAAATGAGTATTATTATTATTATTATTATGATTATACTAAATGAATTGTTATTAAAAATCATTATTACTAACAAAAGTATTAATACTTAGGATTATTATTATTATTATTATTATCATTATTATTATTTTACCATTTCAAATATCATTTTGGTATTTTTATAGTTATTATATTTTAACAAACAAACGATACATTTATATTTAATACATATAACATAACGAAATTTACGTACAAAATAAATATATTAAATATATATATTTGATATAAAAATGATATAACTAATAAATTTATATATATATTGTTCGATTACAATTATGCGTATTAATAAGGAAACAAATGATATAGGTTCGTGAATCCGAGGCCAACCCTACACTTATTCAATGATGTTATATGTATTTTTACTACAAAATACATTAGGTGAGTATATAGTCCCTTTTAAACTCTAAATATTTTTGGGCTGAGAATACATGCGCTGTTTTTATAAATGATTTACATTATAGACACAAGTGATTAAAAATGATATTCTGCGGATTGATGTGCTAGGTAATTTAGTTATATGTTATAATAGCATGTAAGCGCGAATCCTAAAGATAGATCTATCGGGTTTAACACCCCCATCCAGTAGGCTGCACTAGACATAAGAACTAGTGGGCGGATGTTTAGTACTTCGAGGATTATTTATACACTTGCGAGTGTACATATCCATCTTTGCGAAGATGACTTATTATATTATTGTTAAGGTTGGTTACTGAGGCCTCAACATAAGCAGAATGATTTTATACACTTGCGAGTGTATTATATTTTTTTATACATGAAATCTTGTGGTCCATAGTTATAACACTGCTAGCATCAAATCTATATATCTCACCAACTTTATGTTGACTTTTTAAAGCATGTTATTCTCAGGTACAAATTAAGTCTTCCGCTGTGCATAAGCTCATGTTAAGGACATTACTTGGATTCGATCATCGCGATGGGACCAACTGTTGAAGATTTCGTCCGGGAGGATTAGTCGCGGACGTTTCAGAAAGTCCTCAACCTAAGTCAAAAGTTAATAAGTCAGTAAATCGTTCCCAAAGGTTTAAAAGTATGTAAATAAGGTCTTAAGTACCATCATCATTCATCATCACACAAAAAGTGTAAAGTAAGTTTTAAGTCAAGACTAGGGTTTGAAACAAGGGCTGACTTCGTTCAGTCACCACGAAATCTATACAAACTGAAATGAGGTGAGACCAGTGGACATGGCTCCGTATATGAGTCCCCTAGAGGCTAACCAATTTCCAGAACCAAACTCATCTTCGTTTGACCGTGGTGATAGTTTAAGTGCGAGTAGGTCAGAAATTTCAGCATAACGTTAATAGGGTGTAGTGACTTTCGGGAGGCCATAGATCCTAAACCGTAACTCGGATTAAGACGAGGTCTAAACGGAAAATCATCTATTCGAACCGAACTAACTGAAAATCAACTTTCCAGTAGCTCAGGTAGTTTGATCAGTTCTAGAAACAGTAAGAAATGTGTTTCGGTGGGTTCTTGGTGCTTGATGCTCATCACGGTTCTCATCCTTGATGCGTATAGCTTTAAGTGTACAACTCGTTGATGGGTTTGCATCATCTTAACCAAGGTTTGACCATCATAACACTAGTGTAAGTCTAAGATATATAGCACAACTCACTTAAGAGTTGTATGTAGTTTGATGAACCAAAGTTACATCAAGATCTTTGATCCGACGCATACAAGAGTACTACTAGTAATATTAAGCTACAAACTTGAAAGTAAACTAAATAATCAAGATCTTATGTTGTAGAACTTAGATCTTAGCTAGATCTTAAAGATCCTAGACTAGAAAGTCTAGATCTAGTGTTCTTAAGTTAGATCCTAAGTTACAAAACTTGGATCTACACTTTAATGAAACCATAAGTTATGAAACTTAGATTTTCAACTTGAAAAATGTATGTAAGCTTGTAAGCTCTTATTTACAACATAATTAGAAGACCATAAGCTATAGAAACTTAGATCCAATACAAATATATGAAGTTATAACTAGAAAGTTATACTTCCATGTTCTTGAACTTACAAAGTTAACTTTGGTTCAAGAAAAATGAGATCAAGATTAACTAGTAATACTTGACCAAATTAACAACATCACAACTTTAAATAATTAAAATGAAGAAATAAAGTAAGGTTACAAGTATTATGTTCATGTTTGTTTCATACTTGAGAAGATTCAAATCAAAGTTTAGATCTTAAGAATTCAAGTCTACAAAACATGAACACAAAGAAAATCATCAAGTTTATGAACCTTAAATCTTGAAAACATTTAAGAGTAGAACTATAAACTAACAAGTTTAGGTTCTTATTCTTGGTTCTTCATCAAACAAAAGAGTGAAGAAAGCAAGATTTATGGAGATGCAAACTAGGAAGTTTGATCTTGAATAACAACTAACAAACAAACAACTAACAAGACAAGTAACAAATGATGATGATATTTTCGGTTTTCATGGAAGAAAAAGAAGAAAATTAAGGCTTGTTACTTACAAGTTTGAGAGAGAATATTGAGAGAAATTGAAGTGTTGTATGTATGTGTGTGTAAAGGAAATGAAATGCAAGTAAATAAGTAACAAAGTTTGAAAAAAAAGAACTCCCTTCATGGAGCCAAGAGTGGACGGTTTTTGTAGCCAAAGAGGAAGGGTCAAATGCAACCTTTCAAGCATGGGGAGGAGGTGATAGCTTAGAATGGTAATAAATCAAATTGGTATGGGAAAGTGGTGTAAATGTGTAAGTAACTAGATTCCTCATGATTAATTAATCCTTGATCTTACTCTTAATAATTCATTAGCTTAATGTTGGGCTAACTAGTCCATTAAGAAAGTAGGGTGGGCTTCCAAGTCCATATCTAATAATAAAAGCCCAAGTTCAAGTAAGTATGCAATTAATCAAATAAAGCCCAAGTAATTAACTAGTAACCTTAGTTAATTAAAATGATTAATAATAATTAATCACGAATGTAAATAATATTCGAAAATATTATTCGTGAAAAGTACGTGTGTCACAAAGACGAATCGGGGCATGCCAAGTCATGTACGGTAACAAGTAAATGTATAAAAATACATTCATTAAACACAAGCATTAATAATAAATATTATTAATTACACGTTAGAAAATCCAGGGTCGTTACATTACCCACCTGTTAAAGAAAATTTCGACCCGAAATTTTAAGCTGAGGTAGATGGAGGAGTCGGGAAAAGGTGAGGATACTTCTGTATCATTTGATCCTCTCGTTCCCAGGTAAACTCAGGTCCTCGTTTGGCATTCCATCGTACTCAAACGATCAGAATCTTGTTGTGTTTCAAAGTTTTGACCTCACGGTCCATAATTTCAACAGGCTCTTCCACGAAGTGGAGTTTGTCGTCAATCGTAAGTTCCTCCAATGGTATGACATGTTTCGGTTCAGCAAGACACTTCTTCAAATTCGATACATGAAAGGTAGGATGAACTGAGCTCAATTGAGTTGGAATATCCAAACGGTAAGCAACGGGTCCAACACGCTCCAAGATTTCAAAAGGACCAATGTATCGAGGGTTTAACTTTCCGCGCTTTCCAAAACGGATCACACCTTTTCAAGGCGCGACCTTCAACATTACACGGTCACCCACGTTGAATTCAAAGTCCTTACATTTAAGGTCTGCATAACTCTTTTGGCGATCACGGGCCGTCTTAAGTCTCGCTTGAATTTGGACAATCTTCTCAGTTGTTTCATGGACTATCTCGGGTCCGATGATTTGCGTTTCGCCTACTTCAGCCCAACAAATAGGAGATCGGCACTTGCGGCCATACAATACTTCAAAAGGTGCGGCATTAATACTCGAATGATAACTGTTGTTGTAAGAGAATTCGGCTAGCGGTAAATGCCTTTCCCAAGCCTTTCCAAAATCAATGACACATGCACGCAACATGTCTTCTAAAGTCTGAATCGTGCGTTCGATTTGCCCGTCGGTCTGTGGGTGATACGCAGTACTCATGTCGAGACGGGTTCCCATGGCTTCTTGCAAAGAATGCCAAAATCTGGAAGCAAAACGGGGATTGCGATCTGAGATGATCGATAAAGGTACACCATGACGAGATACAACCTCTTTGATGTATAGTTGAGCGAGTCTCTCCATCGTATCAGTTTCTTTCATGGCTAAAAAGTGTGCAGATTTGGTAAGATGGTCAACAATAACCCAGATGGTATCGTATCCACCCAACATCTTTGGTAACTTCGTAATGAAATCCATTGTTATCCTTTCCCACTTCCATTGAGGGATTTGCGGTTGTTGAAGTAATCCAGAAGGCTTCTGATGTTCGGCCTTAACTTTCAAGCAAGTCAAACACCTACCAACATAAGTTGCAACGTCCTTCTTAAGATTAGGCCACCAGTACTGTTCCTTAAGATCGTGGTACATTTTACCAGCTCCTAGATGAATCGAATATCTCGACTTGTGGGCTTCATCTAGTATAAGGTTCCGTAAATCTCCGTAACGAGGTACCCAAATTCTTCCGGCGTAGCATCGGAGTCCAGACTCCTTAACCTCGAATCGAGAAACGAGAATATTCAAGTATTCATGAGATATATTCTCCTCCTTGAGAGCCTCATCTTGGGCTGCTCGGATCTGACTACTGAGGTTCGAATGAATGGTGATGTTCAGTGCTCGGACGCGAAGAGGTGCCATCCTCTCCTTTCAGCTCAAAGCGTCAGCCACAACATTGGCCTTACCAGGGTGATAATGAAGTTCACAATCATAGTCGTTCAGTGTCTCAATCCATCGACGCTGCCTCATATTCAGTTGCTTCTGATCGAAGATGTGTTGGAGGCTTTTATGATCGGTGAAAATAGTGCTCTTAGTTCCATAAAGATAGTGTCTCCACAGCTTTAATGCAAAGACAACGGCTCCAAGCTCGAGATCGTGCGTTGTGTAAATTCGCTCGTGAATCTTCAGTTATCGGGAGGCATAAGCGATAACCTTTGTGTGTTGCATCAGTACACAACCAAAACCACTTTTCGAAGCATCGCAATAAACGACGAAATCGTCACTGCCTTCAGGAAGTGATAAGATAGGTGCGGTGGTTAGCTTCTTTTTCAAAGTCTGAAATGCTGACTCTTGTTCGGGTTCCCAAATAAACTTCTTCCCTTTGTGAGTCAGCGCGGTTAAAGGACGCGCAATCAGAGAGAAACCTTCAATAAATCTTCGGTAGTAACCGGCAAGACCTAAAAATTGGCGAATGTGAGTTGGAGTAGTGAGAGTCTCCCACTTGCTGATAGCTTCAATCTTGGCGGGATCAACTTTGATACCCTGGTCGCTGACAACATGACCCAGAAATTGGACTTCCTTCAACCAATATTCACACTTGGAGAATTTGGCTTATAGTTGCTCTTGAGCTTGGAGAATATGCCATTGCGTGATATTTAGACTAAACGTTGTTTGCCCCGTGACAAGTTGTTCTGTCCTTGTCGTTTTAATTTCATTATTAAGTAATACAAAGGCTTAGTCAAATGTATCGGGGATGTTACTCCCGATAGGCCTATCCCCAATAATTAAGAATGCCGCAGCAATTAAAAATATCACTGTAGGGACTTAGTCGAACATAGCCGGGTATAGCATAGTTTTAACAGTTGGTACTGATATTTAGACTAGACTTTCAAGTTTGCCCCGTAACAAATTATCGTTTATACTTGTCGGTTGGGGACTTGCTGGTCATAGCCCAACATATCACAGTTTAATAGTTGGTACTTGTATTTAACGTATAAAACAGTTATAAAAGTTGCGCATGTATTCTCAGCCCAAAAATATAGATAAAAAGTGAGCTATGAAAACTCACGATACAATACGATAGTTGTAGTAATTATGCGTTTGATGGCACTGAACAAGCACAGAGTTGTCCTCGGATTCACGAACCTATATCAAGTTTATATATTAACACATATACTCGTAATCGAAGAAGTTTATATATATATTTTAGTTGTTATATATTTCTATATATATACTTATATATATATATATATAAATATTTATTTGATAAAATGATGTCAATAATGATAATTAATAAAGAGTTTTATTATTTTGTAAAAACAATAATAATATTATTAATTAGATTTAATAATGAAGTTGGAAATGTTTATCATTAGTCACTTTGTTAGTAAAAATGATAATAATTGTATTATAAGTTATAAAATGATACTGATACTAATAACAATAATAATAGTAATGATAGTTTTAATAATAAATACAATCTTATGATGAATGATAATGAATAATGATAATTTTAATACTTTTATTAGTAAGAATATTAATAATAATAGTAATAATAATGAAAATGTTAATTTTAATAACAATGATACTTTTATAATTGATAGATTTTATTAACAATGAAAATGAGAATTTTTAATAAAAATGTTAATTTTAGTAATAATATTAATTCTAAATGATAATTTTTGATAATAATAAGTATTTCAATAATAATGATAATAATACAAAAAAATAATAAAATTTGTAATACTTTTAATAATACAAATGATAATATTAATAATAATACTTACTAATAATACTAGTAATAATAATTTTAGTAGTAATAACAATAATAGTAATCATAATTTTAATTTTAATTATGCTAATAATACTTGGTAACTTTTATTATTAATAATAGTAGTTAAAATCATAATATTAATAATGATAATAATTAAAATGCTAATAATAATATCAATAATAATTAAAATAAAAACATTGATAAAGAGAACTACCTTGAAAAGCTTTTCTAAAAAAAATTGCCCAAGACGAGGCTCGAACTCGCGACCTCTCGCTCACACACTAACACCCTTAACCATCCCTCCATTCCTTTTATTTCTGATTAAAACACAACTCAAAACTATATATCCAATATTTCTATCTGTTTCACCTTCTTCTTCTTCTTCACTACATTAATCGACCCAGGATCAAGTCAAGCTACCCACTAACTTATTACTTTGTTCTAGGAATTGAAACTTATACAGAAATGATTTATAATTGATTAAGTTAAATAAAAAAAATTAAAAACACTCCTGCTGGTACCGTCGCTGTTTCTATAAAAAAAAATTTATTTTCGATTTTTGTAACATTATAGAGAAAGATTATAACACGGAAAAGGTTTTAAATCACTCCTATAAACTCTTTGAATCTTCAATTTCAACTGAAACATAAAAACAAACTCGAATTTTACGATGAACACTTAGTTGACTTTTTGAAATTTAAAGTTTGACTCAAGAATTCGAACTCGATAGATTGAATTGGGTTTTGAAACTTTGTACATAGTTTGAGTATGAGATTCCTAATAAAACTGCACTTACAGATTTTGTAATGGATTTAGATTTCGAGCTTTTGGAATTATGAGCAAAAATAGAGATATCGTGCTTTTTATTTAAAAATTTGGTTTGATTCGAATTGCAGCCGAGGACTGGATTATATAAGGTGATTGAGTGATTGATGCTGTAACAAAAAAATTTTGATCAAAGTGGTTTTGTAGTGGAGATAGAGTACATCGTGATCAAGCAAGAAAACAGAAGAAATATAAAAAAATAAAAGCTGATTTATTAAAATAAAAGAAATGGGGGTCGACTAGATTCACAACAAACAGAAAATATAAAAATAAACATAAAGAAGATAGGAAATCACGATTTGGAAAAAAAAATATTTTAAAAAAAAAAGTAGACCTAATTTAGGTATAGGTTGTGTCTTGAATTTTAATATTACTGATTAAAAATTAATAAATAAAATTATGTTAATACTAATAATCCTATTAATAATAATTATATTAATAATAATAATAACGATATTATTAATGATAAATAAAAATAATTAGAATGATATTAATATGACAACATTATTAATGATAATTTTAATTATAATTAATAATAATGATGATAATAACTATAAAATGTTAATTTTATTATTAATGATAATAATAATTGTATTATTTTTATACAAGATAACTATAATAATAATGATAATAATTTCTGTTGTTGTTGTATAATATTAATAATGATTTTTATGATAGTGGTCATAATAATAATAATATCAAAGACAATTTACATGTATATATACAAATATAGGATAGTTGATATATTTATTTAAATTGAAAATGTATCTTATTTACAAATAGTTGTTCGTGAATCGTTGGAATTTGTTGAGGTTAAATGAAAAGATTTTGTTCAAATTCTGTCAAAAATTTCGGGGTTGTTATACCGTCCTTTCACTTGTTGGGACACTCATTTCTTAAGTGGCCCGTTTGTCCGCATTCATAGCACTTTCTCGGTCCATTGGGCTTCGGCTTCCCAGTCATGGTGGTGATCTTGCAGTCTCTGCCAATATGCCCGGTCTTTTTGCATTTTTCACAAACAACGTTACAGTATCCGGTATGGTGCTTGTAGCACCTCTTGCACTGTGGCAGACTGCCTTTGTAGTTGGGGTTCGAGTTGGTGTTCGGATTGGGGTTCCTTCCATCGTTGTGCCTTTTAGCGGGGGTTTGATCATAGGCTCTCCCCTTGTTATTATCCCACTGTGACGACCCAGGAATTTCTGACCAAATTTAAACTTGATCTTTATATGTTTTTTAAACGATAAACAAAGTCTGTAATGATGAATCTTGAAAACTTTGAACAGTTATATGAATGCATTTGACCTATTGACCATTCTCGACGATTCACGAACATATGTGTTTAACTTGATGTGCATATATGAATATACATATATATATATATATATATATATATATATATATATATATATATATATATATATATATATATATATATATATATATATATATATATATATACAATAAATAAAAATATTAATTACTAGCATTGAATATATAAATAAAACGCAACGTGTATTTAAAATATGTATATGAATATTGAATATATATATATATATATATATATATATATATATATATATATATATATATATATATATATATATATATATATATATATATATATATATATATATATATATGATTTCAAATTAATTAAGTAAACGATAGTAACTTCTGTTTATTGAATTTAAATAAGTTAACTAGAATGTGTAAAAAAGTTAAAGTGAACGCCAGTACATAAATGAACTACATCTAGTTAAGTTTTAAAAATGAAAACGTTCTCTGATATATATATGAAATGGGATATATTTAAAACTAATATTATTATTATTATCATTATCATAAATGTTATTTTGACATTAGTATCATTAAAATTATTATTAGTATGTGTATTACTTTTACTGATATTATTAATCATTTTTTAACAGTTAATATTATTATTAGTATTTTTATTAATAAATATTCAGTATTATAATTGATATATTTAATAACTATTAATATTAATAAATAAAAAAATAAACTGATTATTACGCGTAATTCTTATAAATCACTATCAGAATTTCTTTTTCTCCTTTTTCATATATGATCCTATTCTGCTCGTGAACCCTGTCACCACAATCACTACGAAACAACAACTAATTAATTAATTATGCTACAACACCCTTCAATTGCGGATATAAATTATTTACTTGATGTTATTCGAGTTCATAAAACAAAAATTCAGAGAAAAATATTATTGTGTCTATGTTCTTCATCTATTTTAGCCAAATTTTGAATTAGAGCTTTATTAAAAATCCTATAAATGCAGTTAAGTTAGGAATTAGTTATTTAATCTTTCTTCAAAATCCCATCGTCCAATTCCTCGAAACGAAGAGGAATTTTTGAGTCAAAGATTAAGAGCAAAAAGTCAAACGAGTTCTTATAATCCAAATTCATGATTTGAAGAAGTTTTCTGGTAAAATTGAGGATTGAGATAGTTTTTAGGGACGGATTATAATATATTTCATGTAGGGATCTTGGTCTATAACGTTACTATTTGAGAAATCAAATTTTTTTAAAAAAAAAAAACTATAGCGACGGCAGTATGCTGCTGTTCAATTCATTTTTCATTTTTTTATATTTCACAATCACATTTTATGATTTTATTATTGTTACAAGTCATAAAGAAGACTACAGATTCGTTTTCATAATTATTAAGATTGATTGGATCGATTGAATTATGAAGAAGGAGAAGGGAAATTGATAAAAGATAGATATGGTATAAATACATATTACACTGCTAAAAAAAACCAGAAAAATGAAGGTAGAGTAGTGGCTGGGTGTTATCTCGGGTGAGCGAGAGGTCTCGGGTTCAAGCCCCGTCCCGGGCAATTCTTTTTAGAAAAAGATCCTAAGGGTACTCTTTTATTACTTTTATTATTATTAATATTATTATTATTATTATTATTATTATTATTATTATTATTATTATTATTATTATTATTATTGTTATTGTTGTTGTTATTAATTGTTATTACTACTAAATATTAGCATTTTAATTACTACAAGTATTATAATTATTATAAGTATTGTAACCATTATTATTATCATTAATATTAGTATTAGTAACATTTAGATATATTATTATTATTAACAAAAGTATTATTGTTAAGATTACATTTGTAACAAGATTGTTATAATTATTATTATTATTAGATATTAAGTATTAATATCAAAATTATTAATTTTATCATCATTACTATTAAATCCTTCATTATATTAAAAGCTACTGATATTATCATTATTAGTATTGTTATTAAAAACTATTATTTTTACAACTATATTATTATTTAAAGAATTATTATTCGTAAAACTATCATGTTTCATTTTATATCTAAGTATTAGTATTATTATCTTTATTTTAACAGTATTATAATTGTTAATTTTACAAACAAACGAGATTATATATAAAAGTATACTACATATTATATTTTTATACGAAATATTATTAATTATAATAATAACTAATTTACATATAATATATAAAATATTTTAAGATAATATAAATGATAATATAAAAACATATAAAAATATAAATGTTAATTTTGAAACATTACATATACATAACAATAAGTTACAATTTAATAATATATTATAATATATATACAACTTGTTCGGTTACAAATATATATGTTAATATATATACAAATATTATAGGTTCGTGAATCTGAGGCCAACCCTGCATTGTTCAATATAGTCATATGTATTTTTACCACAAAATACATTAGGTGAGTTTCATTTGCTCCATTTTTAAATGCTTTTGCAATATATTTTTGGGACTGAGAATACACGCGCTGCTTTTATAAATGTTTTACAAAATAAGCACAAGTTCATGAAACTACATTCTACGATTGTTTTGTTATACCGAATATCTGTACTTATTATTATTAATATGCTTGGTAACCTAAGAATTAGTGAAAAAAACTAATTGACGCGAATCCTAAAGGTAGATCTACGGGCACCAACCACCCCCATTTTCGAATAGTGGAAATGCTTTAGTACTTCGAAGGGTTCTTGTCATACATTTGAATAGTGGAATGTATGATGCCAGATATCTTAAGCGCTCTATGTTAAGGTTGGTTACCAGGCGACTCATCGTATGAATGATTTTTGCAGTTGTAATGATCCTGCACATTTAATTAAATGAAATCTTGTGGCTTATTAAATATTACGATTATTATATAGAAATTAAACCTATGAACTCACCAACCTTTTGGTTGACACTTTAAAGCATGTTTATTCTCAGGTATTAAAGAAACCTTCCGCTGTGCATTTGTTCATTTTATAGATATTACTTGGAGTCATTCATGACATATTTCAAAAGACATTGCATTCGAGTCGTTGAGTTCATCAAGATTATTATTAAGTTAATTATAGTTAGATATATTATAAATTGGTATGCATGCCGTCAACTTTCGATGTAATGAAAGATTGTCTTCTCAAAAACGAATGAAATGTTTGTAAAATGTATCATATAGAGGTCAAGTACCTCGCGATGTAATCAACTGTTGAGAATCATTTATAATCGATATGGACTTCGTCCGGATGGATTAGGACAGGTCATCACAGTTGGTATCAGAGCAGTGGCCTTAGCAAACCAGGTCTTGCATTAGTGTGTCTAACTGATAGTCGTTAGGATGCATTAGTGAGTCTGGACTTCGACCGTGTCTGCATGTCAAAAGTTTTGTCTATCATTTTTGTCGGAAATCATCTGCTTATCATCCTTAGGAAATTACCTGCTCATTATTCTTAGTCTAGACACATTTTACTGCATTGACTGCATGAATAGTGTATAGACAAAATTCATATCTTAACATATCTGACAATTCATATCTAGCGTATCTGTTACTGTAGACCTTGCCTGATATCTCTCGTAAATTTTTCAGTAATTTAAGGGATCCTGGTAATATATATATCTATGCATATTATGCATTGAGAATATAACCAACTATCAATTGCTGTCACTAAACTCTTCATACCAAAAATCTTTTCTGTGATCGCGTAAGATGGCCTCTACGAATCAACCACGTTCCTCTGACTCCGAAGACAGCGTGACAGGAGCACACCAACCAATCAACTATCGTGATTATTGGATAAAATGGGGGTGGGTTTGCGACATACTCACCCTATGGAGAAAGGAAGAAGGTACTCCATATCATGAACCGAATCTACCACCTAACCTTGGAGTACTCGACCCGCTCACCGGAGAACATGTTCGCAACACCGTTTATACCCTTTTTGCAAGAATGTTTCGTCTTGAGGCTACTATTAACGGAACTAGAGAAGATATCCGACCTCTACCTCACATTGATAACCAACCAGGGTTAGTAGAAGAAGTTAAAGAACTCTGAGCTCGAGTGTTAACTTTAGAGAGCACGGTACATAATTTGCAAGCACCAGCAGTATCACCAACACCAGTAACATCACCAGCCTCAGCACCAACAGCACTAATACCACCAACAACAACCTCCGTGTCACCAGCTTCGACATCTCATTCTGTACCTCGAGTATAATCATCGTTCTACATGACGTTCTATATCATTTATCTTCGTTCGACATAACGATTATGTAATCTCTAATGTTTTAGAGACTATGTATCCTAGTTCTAATGGTAAATCAAATGAGATTAATATTATATTGACTCATTAAATCCATGATTATACCTGAAGAAAATATATATGTAAGTATATTTTCATAAAGATTATAATTAAAGGTTCTTTTGTACAAACTGTTAATGATGAAAATATTTTAACGGGTAGGTAATACCCGAGGAATATTTAGATTTCATATTAATAAGTTACACTGTACATTCTTCGAAGCTGATTCAATAGTCGTTTACTGTCCTACTTACATTCACCGATATACAAAACTGTTCACTACAAAATTATCATTTTCATTCAATTTCATATTTGGATTTTGACTTCTCAGAATCCAACAAGTGGCATAATGAAGAAAACATTGGACAAAATAAAACTTGTTAGAAACAAACAATTTAACTATGAGAATCTTGTTAAGAATCCACGCTAACTGTTCCTGGCTAACTGCTCCTAGCTAACTGATTACATTTTATTTATCGCAATTTATTTATCGCAATTTATATTCTCGCAATTTTATTTATCGTCATTTAATTTCTGTTATTTATTTTACGCACTTTAAATATCGGGACACGTATACAAGGTTTTGACATATCATATCGACGCATATATATATATATATATATATATATATATATATATATATATATATATATATATATATATATATATATATATATATATATATATATATATATATATATATATATATATATATATATATATATATATATATATATATATATATATATATTATTTGGAATAACTATAAACACTCTATATGCTGTAATGATCGAGTTCGCTAAACAGGGTTGAGGTTGATTCTATAATAATATATATACTTTGAGTTGTGATCGAGTCTGAAACATGTACACGGGTCACGATACGTATTAATTAATTCGAATATTATATATTAAACTATATATGAATTATTGGACTATTAACTGTGGACTATCGACTGTGGACTAATAATATTGGACAATCAAAATGAATTAAAATATTGATTATAACATATGATACTAAATAATTCTTCAAGTTTGCCACTTGATTTCATCTTTAACCTCAATTGTATCTTAACTATTACAATCTGCGTTCAAACCTTTCATGATTCTTGAAAACACCTCAATCGAGAGGATGAACCAACCGCACTTCATCTATGGAAGGAAAGATTTATGTATATAGTATTGCACCTGAGAAACTCTCGGCAACTGAGTAAAAGTTTAACACGTAGCTGCGTCAGATTCTTTGGCATTTATTAGCAAAAATAACTTTGCGATCCCTTTTCAAAGAAGCCAATTTTGTCACAGCTCCAGCAAGTCAACTTCGACTTTTCATTCGAAGTAGCCTTACTATAATCCTGATATATACGATTAAACTTTTGATACCAGAGAATTCTTTTATATTCCACCATATTACCAGCAGACGTACCAGCAACCTCGTTGCTTCTTGGCTTAAATCTCTCTAATAAATCATTATATTTATTCATTGAAACCCTATCATATACTCGTCCGCATCTTGTAACGAGAACTGCCATACCAATTACCGGGAATCAGCAATCAGTACTTTGAAAACTCACAGCATATCTACATCAACAGTTATATGTATGACATTTATCTCTTAGAATTATGATCTTTCATTCTGAAATTCTGA
Source organism: Rutidosis leptorrhynchoides (assembly GCF_046630445.1). Lineage (NCBI taxonomy): Eukaryota > Viridiplantae > Streptophyta > Magnoliopsida > Asterales > Asteraceae > Rutidosis > Rutidosis leptorrhynchoides. The sequence continues at coordinate 334,171,864 of NC_092340.1, read as the reverse complement.
AAAGCACCCAGTCTACAAATCAATACTCTAAAAACTGTAAAAGCTGAATACAGCAGCAAAAACTGTACAAGCTGAATATAGCAGCAAAAATTGTACAAGCTGAATACAGCAGCAAAAAAAACTGTACACGACCTTAACCGTCGAAGGTATAAAGATAAAGAATAGTATGTTGGCAAAGCTCAGAAAAGTTGGAACTGAAAACCGGATTGAGCAAACTATGCAGGAGACTCTGAACAAATTACAAGGACTAAACTTGTACATAAAACATCCAGATGATCCTGTTTCTGATGAAATCTTTAGCGAATACCTTACTCCTTAACCACTCTAAATCATCGTGAATGAATTTCTTCATCACAATTTGATTCTGAAATCCTAAGATATCATCGTGCCTTTCTTTATTAATATCCTCAATATTTCTGAAGATATCTTCATAAATATTCTCGTTCGATATTAATTATCTCTCTGCGCTATCCGTATTATATCATAAAAGGAATCTGTTTTAGTTTCTATATTTTTACAAACCTTTGTATTTAAAATGTGAATGTTTTTGAAGTAGTGTTGGGAACTGATGCATGAGTTAGTATAATATAATGACACTTGATCAACGTGATTATATTACAGTAAGTCATGCTGAGTTTCTAATGAAACGTGATGATTCACAGACTATAACGTCATCATGTGCCATGTTACATGACTCGTTCATTCTACTTCACCTCTGAACATATCAAGAAAATATATTCTTGATAGTTCCATTCTCAGTGACTCTGGTAATTTAATCAATCAAATCGTGAGAATACGTTCCTTCGTACCTAGAATGTTATAATCATTCGAAGCTCTATATCTACGAATTCTGGACCATTACAAGAGATGCCCAATCATAAGAAGAAGAAACAGAGGGACAAAGCTCCGAAATAGAAATTAGAGTATAAATCGCAGCAAATAAAAGAGAGCATTAACTGGGGATGACAATGATTATAGAAGACAGAAGCAGGGACTTCGAGATATAAGGGAAGATATAAAACCTAACAGAAATTATAAACCGTATATATCAATGCATATAGCAATATAAAGACACGGGAGAACTAGAAACACTATAAACCCAAGAGTATAGTAAAAGTAAATAGATTCTTCCGGAGGTAGATGAAAAAGAAGAACGACAGATATGAAAGTGAGGAATATATCAAGAAGTAGAACTGGATGAAGCATATTGATGAATGCTTTAAAATATAAATTGAGTAGAAAGAATGGAAGGTGTGAGTTGTAAGGAAACGAAGGCGGTGGATTTATAGTAAGATATTCTCCGACGGAACAATCAAAATGGATGATCGCATTTAAAGCAGATCCTAATTTTCTTAATCAAATCTTCTTACTAAGATCTTCTCCAAATCTCTTGAACTTCGGAAATCAACCTGTCTATGTCAAAAGATATTACGAAATTTTATCTTTCTCATTTCATTTTATTACGATAGCTTCACTAATACTCATCGCGCAATCAAATTGTTTTATCCATATTACTCAATAAAGGTAAAACTCTATTTATCAACCTATATTCGTCATGATAACATTTTTATGATTAACTATGATGACCACAATCAAATTTCGGGACGAAATTTCTTTAACGGGTAGGTACTGTGACGACCCGGGAATTTCCGACCAAATTTAAACTTGATCTTTATATGTTTTCGACACGATAAACAAAGTCTGTAATGATGAATCTCGAAAACTTTGGAACAGTTATATGAATGCATTTGACCTATTGACCATTCTCAACGATTCACGAACATATGTGTTTAACTTGATGTGCATATATGAATATACATATACATATACATATACATATACATATATATATATATATATATATATATATATATATATATATATATATATATATACAATAAATTAAAATATTAATTACTAGCATTGAATATATAAATAAAACGCAACGTGTATTTAAAATATGTATATGAATATTGAATATATATATATATATATATATATATATATATATATATATATATATATATATATATATATATATATGATTTCAAATTAATTAAGTAAACGATAGTAACTTCTGTTTATTGAATTTAAATAAGTTAACTAGAATGTGTAAAAAAGTTAAAGTGAAGGCTAGTACATAAATGAACTACATCTAGTTAGGTTTTAAAAATGAAAACGTTCTCTGATATATATATGAAATGGGATATATTTAAAACTAATATTATTATTATCATTATCATAAATGTTATTTTGACATTAGTATCATTAAAATTATTATTAGTATGTGTATTACTTTTACTGATATTATTAATCATTTTTTTAACAGTTAATATTATTATTAGTATTATTATTATTATGATTAATAAATATTCAGTACTATAATTGATATATTTAATAACTATTAATATTAATAAAAAAAGAAACTGATTATTACGCGTAATTCTTATAAATCACTATCAGAATTTCTTTTTCTCCTTTTTTCATATATGATCCTATTCTGCTCGTGAACCCTGTCACCACAATCACTACGAAACAACAACTAATTAATTAATTATGCTACAACACCCTTCAATTGCGGATATAATTATTTACTTGATGTTATTCGAGTTCATAAAACAAAAATTCAGAGAAAAATATTATCGTGTCTATGTTCTTCATCTATTTTAACCAAATTTCGAATTAGAGCTTTATTAAAAATTCTATAAATGCAGTTAAGTTAGGAATTAGTTATTTAATCTTTCTTCAAAATCTCATCGTCCAATTCCTCGAAACGAAGAGGAATTTTTGAGTCAAAGATTAAGAGCAAAAAGTCAAACGAGTTCTTATAATCCAAATTCATGATCTGAAGAAGTTTTCTGGTAAAATTGAGGATTGAGATAGTTTCTAGGGACGGATTATAATATATTTCATGTATGGAACTTGGTCTATAACGTTACCATTTGAGAAATCAAATTTTTTTTTAAAAAAAAAAACTATAGCGACGGCAGTATGCTGCTGTTCAATTCGTTTTTCATTTTTTTTTATATTTCACAATCACATTTTATGATTTTATTATTGTTACAAGTCATAAAGAAGACTACATATTCGTTTTCATAGTTATTAAGATTGCTTGGATCGATTGAATTATGAAGAAGGAGAAGGGAAATTGATAAAAGATAGATATAGTATAAATACATATTACACTGCTAAAAAAAACCAGAAAAACGAAGGTGGAGTAGTGGCTGGGTGTTATCTCGGGTGAGCGAGAGGTCTCGGGTTCAAGCCCCGTCCCGGGCAATTCTTTTTAGAAAAAGATCCTAAGGGTACTCTTTTATTACTTTTATTACTTTTATTATTATTATTATTATTATTATTATTATTATTATTATTATTATTATTATTATTATTATTATTATTATTATTATTATTATTATTATTATTATTATTATTATTATTATTATAATTGTTATTGTTGTTGTTATTAATTGTTATTACTACTAAATATTAGCATTTTAATTACTACTAGTATTATAATTATTATAAGTATTGTAACCATTATTATTATCATTAATATTAGTATTAGTAACATTTAGATATATTATTATTATTAACAAAAGTATTATTGTTAAGATTACATTTGTAACAAGATTGTTATAATTATTATTATTATTATTAGATATTAAGTATTAATATCAAAATTATTAATTTTATCATCATTACTATTAAATCCTTCATTATATTAAAAGCTACTGATATTATCATTATTAGTATTGTTATTAAAAACTATTATTTTTACAACTATATTATTATTTAAAGAATTATTATTAGTAAAACTATCATGTTTCATTTTATATCTAAGTATTAGTATTATTATCTTTATTTTAACAGTATTATAATTGTTAATTTTACAAACAAAAGAGATTATATATAAAAGTATACTACATATTATATTTTTATACGAAATATTATTAATTATAATAATAACTAATTTACATATAATATATAAAATATTTTAAGATAATATAAATGATAATATAAAAACACATAAAAATATAAATGTTAATTTTGAAACATTACATATACATAACAATAAGTTACAATTTAATAATATATTATAATATATATACAACTTGTTCGGTTACAAATATATGTGTTAATATATATACAAATATTATAGGTTCGTGAATCTGAGGCCAACCCTGCATTGTTCAATATACTCATATGTATTTTTACCACAAAATACATTAGGTGAGTTTCATTTGCTCCCTTTTTAAATGCTTTTGCAATATATTTTTGGGACTGAGAATACATGAACTGCTTTTATAAATGTTTTACAAAATAAGCACAAGTTCATGAAACTACATTCTACGATTGTTTTGTTATACCGGATATCTGTACTTATTATTATTATTATGCTTGGTAACCTAAGAATTAGTGAAAAACACTAATTGACGCGAATCCTAAAGGTAGATCTACGAGCACCAACCACCCCCATTTTCGAATAGTGGAAATGATTTAGTACTTTGAAGGGTTCTTGTCATACATTTGAATAGTGGAATGTATGATGCCAGATATCTTAAGCGCTCTATGTTAAGGTCGGTTACCAGGAGACTCATCGTATGAATGATTTTTGCAGTTGTAATGATCCTGCACATTTAATTAAATGAAATCTTGTGGCTTATTAAATATTACGATTATTATATAGAAATTAAACCTATGAACTCACCAACCTTTTGGTTGACACTTTAAAGCATGTTTATTCTCAGGTATTAAAGAAACCTTCCGCTGTGCATTTGCTCATTTTAGAGATATTACTTGGAGTCATTCATGACATATTTCAAAAGATGTTGCATTCGAGTCGTTGAGTTCATCAAGATTATTATTAAGTTAATTATAGTTAGATATATTATAAATTGGTATGCATGCCGTCAACTTTCGATGTAATGAAAGATTATCTTCTCAAAAACGAATGAAATGTTTGTAAAATGTATCATATAGAGGTCAAGTACCTCGCGATGTAATCAACTGTTGAAATCGTTTATAATCGATATGGACTTCGTCCGGATGAATTAGGACGGGTCATCACACCCACTTACGCTTATCACTACAACCCGCTTCGGATTTTGCCTTTTTCGGTTCATCGATGATGATTTGGTTCATTAGGGTATGCGACATGCGCATTGCTTCCGGGACATTGGGTGGCTTAGACGAGGTGACATTTCCCTTAATGGACTTAGGATGTCCCCACAAGTACATTTCCATACGCTTAAACTCCGGGATAACCATGGTAGGACACATCAGGGCTAATTCTAGATACCTACGATTGTAACCATCGAGATCGTTTCCCACAACCTTCAACTGCATAAACTCAATCTCCATTTTATGAATCTCGGTCCTAGGGCAATATTCCTCAATCAGGGCCCCTTTGAATTCCTCCCATGGGGTAGCAAACGCCTCATCAATACCATTTGCTTGAGCCAATGTGTTCCACCAAGTTAGTACGCCGTCAAACAGCGTACACGAGGCATACATGATTTTGTTCGCCTCTGAGCAGTTACTAACTCGAAACACAGATTCTAATTTCTCAAACCACCTAGTGAGACTAACTGGCCCTTCAGTTCCACTAAAGTTGTGGGGCTTGCAGCTTTGAAACTCTTTGTATGTGCACCCATTACGAATGGGCTGGATAACCGGTGGTGGTGGAGCTTGGGGTTCATTTCCGCTAAAGCTGTGGTGACTCGTTCATTGATCATTTCCTCGATTTGGGCTGCGGTGGGTGTTGATATTCCGTTGGCCATTGATGTTCTAAACAAAAATTTTGACTCAAGTCAAAATCCAGTATTCAAATAGTAATAATACAGTATATGGTATCTAGCATGGAATCAACACAACACATGCTAATTAAGTAACGCAAATAGATACAGATACCACAAAGTCATCATACAGTAACGTAAATAGAACATTGTGCAAGAATTAAACAACACAAAGTTCCATTCATTAATAATAAGTTGCATACATTCGCATAGGTTCGTACAATACATAAGTAAAACATAAAATTACAAATGAGATTACATAATGAAATCTAATACAAAATCCCTATGGTGAAGGTGGGTAAAGGATGTCCATCATGTGGGACACCTGGTCCTCGAGCTCAGTTACCCGAGCACGGAGGATATCCACCTCCCTCGTCAGTTCCTCGACAGAGGGAGAGGCTGATGGAGCAGGTGGTGCTGATGGCGCAGGTGGTGCTGATGGCGCAGGTGGTGCAGATGGTCCAGCTCCAGAAGTGGATGGTGCATAGCGGTAAGGCTTACGGATGAAAGGATCAGCAGGATACGGCACAAGCCGCTTATGGGCGGTAACTTTAGTCCTCAATCCATGTGCATTAACGGACGATCTCCCTCCGTTAACCCCAGGAATAACAGTACCGTCGAAACGATACCGCTTCTTCGGCGGGGTAGAGGGTGTAGTGACCCGAACTTTTCCATGTTTATATATATTAATTGAGATTGATATTTACATGATTAAATGTTTCCAACATGTTAAGCAATCAAACTTGTTAAGACTTGATTAATTGAAATATGTTTCATATAGACAATTGACCACCCAAGTTGACAGGCGATTCACGAACGTTAAAACTTATAAAAACGACATGACGATATATATATGGATATACATATGGTTAACATGAGATTATGATAAGTAAGTATCTCCATAAGTATATTAACAATGAGTTATATACATATAAACAAGACTACTAACTTAAGGATTTCGAAACGAGACATATATGTAACGATTATCGTTGTAACGACATTTAAATGTATATATATCATATTAAGATATATTAATATATCATAATATCATGATAATATAATAATTTAACATCTCATTAGATATAATAAACAATGGGTTAACAACATTAATTGAGATCGTTAACTTAAAGGTTTCAAAACAACACTTACATGTAACGACTAACGATGACTTAACGACTCAGTTAAAATGTATATACATGTAGTGTATTTAGATGTATTAAAATACTTTTGGAAGACTTCAAGACATATATCAAAACACTCATACTTAATTAAAATGGTTACAGTTACTTTTCCATTCTTTTCTTTCATCAAGAATTCTAGTCGTATTCTTACCCGTATTATACACGGCTTTATAACGTACTTACTATGAGTATATACCAATAGGAACTAGCATGGGATTCCACTCTTGATTATGTCATGTATGACTAATCAATTTTAACTTCTACCATGAGCTAGTCAACTAACTAGAACTCCTTTTAACCCCACTCACCACTCACCAATTACCACTCATCATTCACTCCATTTCACTTCCAATTCTCTTTCTAATTCTCTCTCAACACACACAAACTATTATGAACGTATTTTTCCAGTATTTAATCATCATCTTCATTAAAAATCACTTCAAGAATCAAGCTATAATCATCATAGGAAGAACACTTCAAGAACACTTCAAAAATCCCTTCAAGTTTACTAATTTACTTCCAAGCTTTCTAATCCATTCCAAGTAATCATCTAAGATCAAGAAACCTTTGTTATATACAGTAGTTTATCTTTCTTATTTAAGGTAATATTCATATTCAAACTTTGATTCAATTTCTATAACTATAAACTATCTTAATTCGAGTAAAAATCTTACTTGAACTTGTTTTTGTGTCATGATCCTACTTCAAGAACTTTCAAGCCATCCAAGATCCTTTGAAGCTAGATCATTTCTTGTCACTTCCAGTAGGTTTACCTACTAAACTTGAGGTAGTAATGATGTTCATAACATCATTCGATTCATATATATAAAACTATCTTATTCGAAGGTTTAAACTCGTAATCACTAGAACATAGTTTAGTTAATTCTAAACTTGTTCGCAAACAAAAGTTAATCCTTCTAACTTGACTTTTAAAATTAACTACACACATGTTCTATATCTATATGATATGCTAACTTAATGATTTAAAACCTGGAAACACGAAAAACACCGTAAAACCAGATTTACGCCGTCGTAGTAACACCGCGGGCTGTTTTGGGTTAGTTAATTAAAAACTATGATAAACTTTGATTTAAAAGTTGTTATTCTGAGAAAATGATTTTTATTATGAACATGAAACTATATCCAAAAATTATGGTTAAACTCAAAGTGGAAGTATGTTTTCTAAAATGGTCATCTAGACGTCGTTCTTTCGACTGAAATGACTACCTTTACAAAAATGACTTGTAACTTATTTTTCCGACTATAAACCTATACTTTTCTGTTTAGATTCATAAAATAGAGTTCAATATGAAACCATAGCAATTTGATTCACTCAAAACGGATTTAAAATGAAGAAGTTATGGGTAAAACAAGATTGGATAATTTTTCTCATTTTAGCTACGTGAAAATTGGTAACAAATCTATTCCAACCATAACTTAATCAACTTGTATTGTATATTATGTAATCTTGAGATACCATAGACACGTATACAATGTTTCGACCTATCATGTCGACACATCTATATATATTTCGGAACAACCATAGACACTCTATATGTGAATGTTGGAGTTAGCTATACAGGGTTGAGGTTGATTCCAAAATATATATAGTTTGAGTTGTGATCAATACTGAGATATGTATACACTGGGTCGTGGATTGATTCAAGATAATATTTATCGATTTATTTCTGTACATCTAACTGTGGACAACTAGTTGTAGGTTACTAACGAGGACAGCTGACTTAATAAACTTAAAACATCAAAATATATTAAAAGTGTTGTAAATATATTTTAAACATACTTTGATATATATGTATATATTGTTATAGGTTCGTGAATCAACCAGTGGCCAAGTCTTACTTCCCGACGAAGTAAAAATCTGTGAAAGTGAGTTATAGTCCCACTTTTAAAATCTAATATTTTTGGGATGAGAATACATGCAGGTTTTATAAATGATTTACAAAATAGACACAAGTACGTGAAACTACATTCTATGGTTGAATTATCGAAATCGAATATGCCCCTTTTTATTAAGTCTGGTAATCTAAGAATTAGGGAACAGATACCTTAATTGACGCGAATCCTAAAGATAGATCTATTGGGCCTAACAAACCCCATCCAAAGTACCGGATGCTTTAGTACTTCCAAATTTATATCATATCCGAAGGGTGTCCCGGAATGATGGGAATATTCTTATATATATGCATCTTGTTAATGTCGGTTACCAGGTGTTCACCATATGAATGATTTTTATCTCTATGTATGGGATGTGTATTGAAATATGAAATCTTGTGGTCTATTGTTACGATTTGATATATATAGGTTAAACCTATAACTCACCTACATTTTTGTTGACGTTTAAAGCATGTTTATTCTCAGGTGAATACTAAGAGCTTCCGCTGTTGCATACTAAAATAAGGACAAGATTTGGAGTCCATGTTTGTATGATATTGTGTAAAAACTGCATTCAAGAAACTGATTTCGATGTAACATATTTGTATTGTAAACCATTATGTAATGGTCGTGTGTAAACAGGATATTTTAGATTATCATTATTTAATAATCTACGTAAAGCTTTTTAAACCTTTATTTATGAAATAAAGGTTATGGTTTGTTTTAAAAATGAATGCAGTCTTTGAAAAACGTCTCATATAGAGGTCAAAACCTCGCAACGAAATCAATTAATATGGAACGTTTTTAATCAATAAGAACGGGACATTTCAGTTGGTATCCGAGCGTTGGTCTTAGAGAACCAGAAAATTTGCATTAGTGTGTCCTATCGAGTTTGTTAGGATGCATTAGTGAGTCTGGACTTCGACCGTGTTTTCTTTAAAAATGATTGCTTAACATTTTTGTTGGAAACTATATATTTTTAACATATGAATATTATGTGATATATTAATCTCTTAACGTGTTTGATATTATGTGATAGATGTCTACCTCTAGAACAAGTCCCATTGACTCACCTAATAATAATGAAGAGTCAAATATAAATTGGAATGATTCGTGGACTGATTCACAAGTTCCCGAAGAGGAACCGGAAGAAGAGTCGGAACCGGAAGAAGAATCGGAACCGGAAGAAGAATCGGAACCGGAAGAAGAATCGGAACCGGTGGGGGAAATAATAAAACGGTTAAGTAAAAGAGAATCCTCAACCAACCGACCAAGGTTAATTATGGTCAATGGTGTTTCCGCCAAGGAAGCAAAATATTGGGAGGATTACCAATTCTCCGATGAATCGGATTCCGACGAGAATTCCGATGATGTTATAGAAATTACCCCAACTGAATTTAAAAAGGCAAAAGAAAATAATAAGGGAAAGGGCATAAAAATAGAGAAATCTAATTCCAACCCCGATGAACTTTATATGTATCGTCAACCCCCGAAGTCCTTAAGTTGTAACAATGACCCGGGAACCTCTAAACCACCAGGATTTTCTAAACCAATGTGGACAACGACGGCTCGTATTAGGGGAACATCATATATCCCTAGAAACTTGGCAAAATGAACCAAAACCGAACAAGAAGAAACGAGCGAGTCGGAATAAGATAGTTGTATTCGTGTGGTGTAATATATGTAATATAGTGTGCTTATGCTTTATGATATATGTAAAAATTGCTTGTATTAATAAGTATTTTTTTTTATGAATCTAACTCTTGTCTATTTTACAGTATAAAAACACAAAATGGATAGACAACCCAATATTTTAAGAGACCTACCCGGAGACATGATTGATGAAATCTTGTCTAGAGTCGGTCAGAATTCTTCGGCACAACTATTTAAGGCGAGATCAGTTTGTAAGACATTCGAAGAACGTTCCAAGAATGCCTTGGTTTATAAAAGGCTTTCGTTCGAAAGATGGGGGATATCACATTGGGAAATCCATAAGTTACGATGTGTTTACTTTGACGCATATATTGCGGGGAACCCAAATGCTATTTTACGCAACGGGTTAAGAAATTATTTTGACTCAGTATATCCGAATATAGGACTTCGTGATTTAGAAAAAGCGGCTAACATGCAACATAAAGAAGCATGTTATGCTTACGGGTTAGTAATGTTCGCTTCTCACCAAAGTGAGAACAAGAACATCGGGCTACAACTATTAAACAAAACGTTCCCACAAGTGACGGAGTCGGTAATTGGGGTAAGAAATGAGGTTTTTAGGTTATTACGAGACTGTTGGTCATTACGTAACCCTCGTCCCTTTGACGACGTTACAACACGCTGTCTTATCAACGGCCATAACGGTTATGTTCCACAAGACCAAGGATGGGAAGTAGTCCTAGTAAAACCAGAATGCATGACTTGTTTCTGGACGTATGAATTACGTGTCTTTATTGCCTTTGCTGAACGACTTGTGTACTAGCTAGAATTATCTTCACAACTATCTTGTATCAAAGTTATTGTGTGCTATATTTCATGCTTTATGTAAAATAAGCGGTATTGTAAGTTTGTAAAATATTGTATAAAAGTTTGAACGCGAAATATTATTACAATCAGTTTTTCATATAGAATTGTAGTAGTTGAATTGTATATTAGCTACTAAGTATGAACTTAACGGGTAGGTACTACCCGAATTTAAACTTATAAAACGCTAATATGAAGAAAAAGCTTTTATAAATGAGTTCATATTATGCTACAAAATACTATTAACTACTCTTAATATTCTGTATGATTAACTTGTTCCATTTGACTATTTTGAAGGAAATGGCACCGACTACTCGACACACCGTGAATATGAATGAAGAGGAATTCCGTACTTTTCTAGCTTCAAACATAGCCGCAGTACAGGCTGCGCTACATACCAATAATAACCTTGGATCTGGCAGTACAGGAAATCGTGTAGGATGCACCTACAAAGAATTCACTGCCTGCAAACCTTTGGAATTTGATGGAACCGAAGGACCGATCGGATTGAAATGGTGGACCGACAAGGTCGAATCGGTGTTTGCCATAAGTAAGTGTACTGAAGAGGACAAAGTGAAGTACGCTACGCATACCTTCACAGGTTCTGCGTTAACATGGTGGAATACCTATCTAGAGCAAGTGGGACAAGATGATGCGTACGCACTACCGTGGTCAGCATTCAAGCACTTGATGAACGAGAAGTACCGTCCCAGAACCGAGGTCAATAAGCTCAAGACAAAACTTAGAGGGTTACGAACCCAAGGATTCGATATTACCACGTACGAAATACGATTCACAGAATTGTGCCTATTGTGTCCGAGAGCGTTCGAAGATGAGGAAGAGAAGATCGACGCGTTTGTGAAAGGATTACCGGAAAGAATCCAAGAATATATAAGTTCACACGAGCCCGCCTCCATACAACAGGCAGGTAGAATGGCTCACAAACTAGTGAACCAGATTGAAGAAAGATTTAAAGAACAGACTGCTGAAGAGGCCAATGTGAAGCAAGTCAAAAGAAAGTGGGAGGAAAACGGTGATAAGAATCACCAATACAACAACAACAGCAATTACAACAATAATCGCAACATCAATCGCAACTATAACAAACGGCCCAACAACAACAACAACAACAACAACAGCAACAACAACAAAAAAAACAACAACAGCAACTACAACAATCATCCCAACAACAATAATAACCGCAACAACAACAACAATCAAAAGCAGCTATGCCAAAGGTGTGAAAAGTATCACTCGGGGTTCTGCACCAAATTTTGCAACAAGTGTAAAAGAAATGGTCATAGCGCAGCGAAGTGTGAGGTCTACGGACCAGGGGTTAATAGAACGAAAGGAACAAATGGTGTCGGAACGAGTAATGGCGGAGCAAGTAGTGTCGGAGCAAGTTATGCCAATGTAGTTTGTTATAAATGTGGAAAACCGGGCCACATTATTAGAAATTGCCCGAACCAGGAGAACACGAATGGACAAGGCCGTGGAAGAGTTTTCAATATTAATGCGGCAGAGGCACAGGAAGACCCGGAGCTTGTTACGGGTATGTTTCTTATTGACAATAAATCTTCTTACGTTTTATTTGATTCGGGTGCGGATAGAAGCTATATGAGTAGAGATTTTTGTGCTAAATTAAGTTGTCCATTGACGCCTTTGGATAGTAAATTTTTACTCGAATTAGCAAATGGTAAATTAATTTCAGCAGATAATATATGTCGGAATCGAGAAATTAAACTGGTTAGCGAAACATTTAAGATTGATTTGATACCAGTAGAGTTAGGGAGTTTTGATGTGATAATCGGTATGGACTGGTTGAAAGAAGTGAAAGCAGAGATCGTTTGTTACAAAAATGCAATTCGCATTATACGAGAAAAAGGAAAACCCTTAATGGTGTACGGAGAAAAGGGCAACACGAAGCTACATATTATTTGTAATTTGAAGGAACAAAAACTAATAAGAAAAGGTTGCTATACTGTTCTAGCACACGTCGAGAAAGTACAAACTGAAGAAAAGAGCATCAATGATGTTCCCATTGCAAAAGAATTTCCCGATGTATTTCCGAAAGAATTACCAGGATTACCCCCACAGCGATCCGTTGAATTTCAAATAGATCTTGTACCAGGAGCTGCACCAATAGCTCGTGCTCCTTACAGACTCGTACCCAGCGAGATGAAAGAACTGCAAAGCCAATTACAAGAACTTTTAGAGCGTGGTTTCATTCGACCAAGTACATCACCGTGGGAAGCTCCTGTTTTGTTTGTCAAAAAGAAAGATGGTACATTCAGGTTGTGTATCGACTACCGAGAGTTGAACAAACTTACCATCAAGAACCGCTACCCACTACCAAGAATCGACGACTTATTTGATCAACTACAAGGCTCGTCTGTTTATTCAAAGATTGACTTACGTTCCGGGTATCATCAAATGCGGGTAAAAGAAGATGATATTCCAAAGACTGCTTTCAGAACACGTTATGGTCATTACGAGTTTATGGTCATGCCGTTTAGTTTAACTAATGCACCAGCTGTGTTCATGGACCTTATGAACCGAGTGTGTGGACCATACCTTGACAAGTTTGTCATTGTTTTCATTGATGACATACTTATTTACTCAAAGAATGACCAAGAACACGGTGAACATTTGAGAAAGGTGTTAGAAGTATTGAGGAAGGAAGAATTGTACGCTAAGTTTTCAAAGTGTGCATTTTGGTTGGAAGAAGTTCAATTCCTCGGTCACATAGTGAACAAAGAAGGTATTAAGGTGGATCCGGCAAAGATAGAAACTGTTGAAAAGTGGGAAACCCCGAAAACTCCGAAACACATACGCCAGTTTTTAGGACTAGCTGGTTACTACAGAAGGTTCATCCAAGACTTTTCCAGAATAGCAAAACCCTTGACTGCATTAACGCATAAAGGGAAGAAATTTGAATGGAATGATGAACAAGAGAAAGCGTTTCAGTTATTGAAGAAAAAGCTAACTACGGCACCTATATTGTCATTGCCTGAAGGGAATGATGATTTTGTGATTTATTGTGACGCATCAAAGCAAGGTATCGGTTGTGTATTAATGCAACGAACGAAGGTGATTGCTTATGCGTCTAGACAATTGAAGATTCACGAACAAAATTATACGACGCATGATTTGGAATTAGGCGCGGTTGTTTTTACATTAAAGACTTGGAGGCACTACTTATATGGGGTCAAAAGTATTATATATACCGACCACAAAAGTCTTCAACACATATTTAATCAGAAACAACTGAATATGAGGCAGCGTAGGTGGATTGAATTATTGAATGATTACGACTTTGAGATTCGTTACCACCCGGGGAAGGCAAATGTGGTAGCCGATGCCTTGAGCAGGAAGGACAGCGAACCCATTCGAGTAAAATCTATGAATATAATGATTCATAATAACCTTACTACTCAAATAAAGGAGGCGGAACAAGGAGTTTTAAAAGAGGGAAATTTAAAGGATGAGATACCCAAAGGATCGGAGAAACATCTTAATATTCGGGAAGACGGAACCCGGTATAAGGCTGAAAGGATTTGGGTACCAAAATTTGGAGATATGAGAGAAATGGTACTTAGAGAAGCTCATAAAACCAGATACTCAATACATCCTGGAACGGGGAAGATGTACAAGGATCTCAGGAAATATTTTTGGTGGCCGGGTATGAAAGCTGAAAGGATCCGAAACTAATCATCCGGACGTTGTCCATATTGATTACAAACGAATTACAATAGTTGATAACATTGCGAGGTACTTGCCCTCTATATGATACATCTTACAAACGCTGCATTTATTCTTAAAGGGCAATCTATAGTTACATCCATAATTGACATATTCGCCTGACATTTCATAATATTCAAATGACCTAAACCGCCATTTACTTAATAATAGTCTCTATGAACTTCAATGACTCGAATGCAACGCCTTATGATATAAGTCCTTAATGGCCTCAAGTAGTATCCTTAGTACGAGATAATGCACAGCGGAAGACTTAATTCATACCTGAGAATAACATGCTTTAAAATGTCAACATAAAGTTGGTGAGATATAGGTTTAATGTCGACAGCGATGTAAATATAGACCACAAGATTTCATATATAAACATTTTAATAAAAATATTCTAAGTGGTTGAGCACTTGGTAACCATACTTAACAATTAATCACGTCGCATATTCCCTTTAATATGAAATCTTACTACACTGTACCAAGTGTAGTCACGAAACGAAGTACTGTGCAACCGTTGAATACTGGTCGTCCAGTCCGGTTGGGGTTGTCAGGCCCGATAGATCTATCAACAGGATTCGCGTTTACAATACCGCTGTAAATAACAGTTACCAAGCTACAGGGAAGTATGCCAGTGGTACAACTCAACGTAGAATATATTTTTCAGTTACTTGTGTCCATATCGTAAAACATAAAATACATGTATTCTCATCCCGAAATATTTAGAGTTTAAAAGTGGGACTATATACTCACCATACTGTATTTTGTAGTAAAAATACATATAACATCTTTGATCAAGTTTAAGGTTGGCCTCAGATTCACGAACCTATAATATTTGTATATATATTAACACATATACTTGTAATCAAATAATTACATATATTATATAATATCTATATATTTAGTGTTGTAGTTTATATAGATTTTATATTTCGTTTCTGTATTATATCTTAAATCATATACTATATATATATATGTTTATTTTGTTTCTAAAAATATGTTATATATATTTATTTGTTAAAATGGTAGTTTTAATAATAATGATTTACTAATAATAATAAAAAAAATGATATTAATAATCTTTAATAATAATAATATTAATGAGTTATTTTATTTTTATAATAAAAACAATAATATTGATAATAATAATAATAATACCTAATACTAATAATGAGTAATAATAATACTAATTTTGATAGTATGAATAAAAATAATACTTTTACTAATAATGTTACTCTTAATGACATGATAATTATTAATTAATAATAATAATAATAATAATGATAATAATAAATAAAAAAAACTACCTTAGAGCTTTTTCTTAAAAACATGCCCCAAGTGGGACTCGAACCCACAACCTCCTCGCTTCTCAACACAACACTCTAACCAATCCCTCCACCTTTCTTTTTCGAATTTACTATACCCGCTTAGTTATATAACCGGTATTTATCTGCTAGTCTGTTTATTCTTCCTTTCTAAAACCCAAACGACCATTATTAAGTTCATTACGGCCCATTTATCAAAGCCCAATCCGCAAGTCAGAAAAATAACACGGTCCATCTCAGTTTATTTGTAAAACGCTTGATCTAACTGTCCCAAATTATTTCACGGTATAATTGGAGAATTTAAATTACTTGGGTCGAAATCGTGGGGTCTCCAACACCCACTTGTGTGCATATCCCTTATGATTTATGCTGACACTCTTATCACTTTTATGATTATTTCAATTATTATCAACGCCATTAATTTATCGTGTATCATCATTTATCGTTGCTGTTCAGGAACTGAATCAGAAGAAGAAAACAGTAACTCAGGAGTAATTTCTATGGTTACATAATAATGAAGTGGTGGTTATTGAATCGTAAATAGTGAAATGGCGGTTGAGGTGGTGATGAAACTAAGGTGGGTTTTGTTTTGGAGTTTAGATCATGAAGTGGGTTTCAATTGGTGATCGAGCAGGACGAAGGTATTGGTCTCGGACAGGAACAGGAAGAACACAGAAGCAGATGGTGGCTTTTGTTTGGATTGTGTTCGAAAAGAAAAAAAATAGAAAACATAAAAGTGGAAGTATGGTGGTTTCAATTGGACAGCAGGTGGCGATAGTTATGGTGTTGTAGGGTGATGGTAACGGTTTAGTGGTGGTGATATGGATGGTGTTTTGAGCAGGTAGCAGGAGGTGGTTTGAACTCGTAAACAGTAGCAGTAAAATGAATGAATGAAGTAACCAAGGTAACGGTTTGGTGGTGTTGAGCTGTGAACAAAAGAAACGAAATAGTGATGATTGGCGAAGGTTATGGGTGGTGGTGATAGCTAACGGGTTCTAGTTCGATGGTGATTGAGTTGGGGATCGATAAAAGTGGTGAGGTTTGTTGAGGTTCTGGTCTCGGACACAAGAAAAGAAAAGGAATAGCTGTAGTAGGTTTTGTGGGTCTCTTGGACTGTTGTCGTCAACAGAAACAGGTGGATTGCAGTTTGGGTGGTTTACAAAGTGATTGTTTACAAGAGATAAAGGTGGCACCGTTTGAGATATTACTTCCGGGCTGTAAATATTGCATATGGTCTTATTAATGAGGTTTCAAAAGTGATCATAGGTTTGAAGTGGTGATGGAAAGTGATGGTTTAAGTGATGGTTGTTATAATGTCTTGTTTGTCTAATTGCAATACACAGAAACCGTGAAATATATGATGATAGTGGTGGTGGTTAATGGGTGACGGGTCATTGTGGGTTCAAGTAGTGGTGATTAAAGATGACGGGTGGTTCCCGTATGGTGGTTCCCGATTGTAGATGCAGGTGGTTCAATTGAAAGATAGAAAGAAGGTGTTGCAAGGTGATGGCGGGTTTGTGTGGCAACCATGATGATGAAGTTCAAACGGATTAGTGATCATTGGGTGGTGGTCATTCCGGTTGACGATTAGGAGGTTCACAAATAAGAGAGAAAAGGAATAGAGAGAGATGGAAGTTTAATGTTGTATGTAACACTTAGAAGAGATCGTTTTATAAAGCAATTGTCAACAAACTCATTAATCACGAAAAAAATAAAGTAAATAAAGAGAAAGGGATGGCTAACAATTTTCTTTGTTAATTACAGTGATAGATTCCAATTCTTAAAATCAGTTAAAAGGCAAAAGACAATTTAAATACTATTTGTGAAAGTTACATGAATCGATTCAATCTTTAAAGTAAATCGATTTTGGATGCTAAACTGTATACAAAAGTTATTTAATATTTATATAATAAAACTAATTATAAATTATATATATTTATATATATATATATATATATATATATATATATATATATATATATATATATATATATATATATATATATATATATATATTTATTTACTTTTTCACAATTGTTCGTGAATCGTCAGGCATGGTTAAAGGGTAATTGATTACCTAAATATAGATTTCAAACTTTCTAGACTCAAAATTACAGATTTTGCTTATCGTGTCGAAAACATATAAAGATTAAGGTTTAAATTTGGTCGGAAATTTCCGGGTCATTACAGTACCTACCCGTTAAAGAAATTTCGTCCCCGAAATTTGATAGAGGTCGTCATGGATAATAATAAGAATGTTTTCATGACGAATATGAGGTGATAATGGAGTTTTATCATCATTGAGTAATGTAGATAAAATGATTCGATCATGTGAAGCGCACGAGTGAAGTTATCACAAAAGAGTGAAATGAGTAAATATATATTCGTTTCAACCGATGACGTAGTTACTATTGATTTTCGAGTTTTAAGGAATTTAAAGAAAATCTTACGTAATAAGATTTGGTTCTTCGGCGATCAGGATTTTCTTTGATTTAATACGGCAATCTGTTTCGATTTCTTTGTCGGATATTCTACTATAAATCCACCTCCTTCGTTTTCCTTATTTCCATATCCCACATCTTCTACTCTTTCTCCTTAATTCCTACTTTAAGACATTCGCTAATATGCTCCATCCCATTCTGATTTTTGAGATATACTCTTAATTTTCACATCTGTCGTTCTTCTTTTTCATCTACCACCAGAAGAATCTATTTACTTCTACTATACTCTTGTGTTTATAGTGTTTCTAGTTCTCCCGTGTCTCTATATTGCTATCTGTATCGATATACACGGTTTGTAAATTCTGGGTGGTTGTTGGGTTTTATATCCTTCATTATTTTTCGGAGCGTCATGCTTTCGTTTTCTCTTCCCGACTTCGAATCAAGCGAGTAATGGTCCGGAATTCGTAAATACGAAATTCGGAATGAACATAGCTAATGCTCTAAGAAAGAAATGGTAATGGCACGATTTTGATTTGTTACATTACCAGAATATCCTGAAAAGATAGAACTATCAAGATGATATGTTCCTAATATGTTTGGAAATTGGATAGAATGTAAGAGCCGTGTAATATGGCACATGATGACGGTACTGAGAATTATCATGCTTCATTAGAAACTCAACATGTATTACTGTAATATAATGACGTTGATCAAGTGTCATTATATTATACTAATTCATGCATCAGTTCCCAACACTACTTCAAAACATTCATATTTTTAAACTTGAAGGCTTCATAATTTAGAAACTAACACAGTTTCTTTTGTAATGCAGATATTACGGAGAGATAAATGATCTCAAATAAGAACGCTTATAAAAATATCTTCAGAAATATCGAGGATATTTATAATGAAAGATATAATGATATCTTAGAATGTTCAAAATATGATAATGAATAATATTTGTCTGTGAAGATTTAGAATAAGGAGTAGGGTTCTTACTAACGGTTTCAGTAGGTACTGAATCATTTGGATCCTTTGAAGGCAGGTTCAGTTTTTATAATTTATCCACAGCCTCTTTCATACTTTGCTCAATCCGTTTTCCAGTTCTAAACCCTTTCTTTTTCTCAGCTTTACCACCATACTATTCTTTATCATCAAACTTTTGACTGTTAAAGTCATTTATGGTTTTTGCTGCTTCAGCATTTCAAGAACTATTTCATAGTCCCGGGTGTTTTTCAGAAACTTCACGTTCAGATTATGAAATTCTTAGGGATAGACATTATAGATATGATGGAAGAAGTTCCGCGAGATTTTCAAAATACTGATTGTTGATTTCGCCAAAAGGATAACGATCTGCTGGTGCACCTGTTGATGTTGTCGAGGGATATAAAAGGTTTTCCGGTAATGACGGCGAAAGGACAAGGTATAAATATCATGATTATAATAGAAATAATCTCACTGGAAAGTCGAAGTGGAGCTGTGACAAAATTAGCTTCTTGAAAAGGAATTGTAGGGTTGTTCTTGCTAATAAATGGCAAAGGATTCAATACGTTATGTGTTAAATTATGAATTTGGGTTCGAGAGTTCTTCAGGTGTATAACTGTATGTATAAATCTTCATTCCGTAGGCGAGGTGCGGCGGGTTCAACTTCTCGGTCGAGGTGTTTTCAGGAATCATGAAAGGATTTGAATGCGAATTGTAATCGTCAAGTTACGAATGAGGTTTAAGATAAAATCAAGTGGCAAGCTTGAAGAATTGTTTAGTTTCATATGTTACAATCAACATTTTAATTCATTTTAATTGTCCAGAGTTAGCCGGAACAGTTAGCGTGAAATCCTTAATAGATTTTTAATTAGTTAAATCGTGTGTTTCTAACAATTTTTTATTTTGTTCAATGTTTTCTTCTTTATGCCACTTGTTGGATTCTGGTAGGTCAAAATCCGAATATGAAATTTGATTGAAAATGGTTATTCTGGGGTGAGCGGATACGAATATCGGTGGTTGTAAGTAAGATAATAGATAACCGTTGAATCAGATTCAAGAATGTACAATATAACTTATTAATGTGAATTCTAAATATTCCTCGGGTACTACCCACCCGTTAAAATATTTTCATCATTAATAGTTTGTACGAAGGAATTTTTAATTACTATCTTTATGAAAATATACTTGTATATATATTTTCTTCAGAGATAATCATAGATTTAATGAGTCAATAAGATATTAAACTCATTTGATTTATCGTTAATTCTAGATTACATAATCTCTAAGACTTTAGAAATTACATAATCGTCATACGATACGTAAAGCGAAGATAATCGATGTAGAACGATATATAGAACGAAGATCATACTCGAAGTACAGATATTGAGTCGTGTGATGTTGATATTCGAGATACAGATTGTGATGTTGAGATTTAAGGCGCGGTTGTGATTGGGGTGATAAAGGTACTGTCGGCGTTGACGATGGTAGTACGGATTATGCTGCTGGTGCTGCTGTTGGTGTTTGTAACCTTCGCACCATATTCTCCAAAACCGCTACCCGAGCACGGAGTTCGTTGACTTCTTCTATTATACCGGGATGATTGACGGTTGGAACGAGCGAATGAACAAGATTTGAAATATGGGATAGTATGTAATCATGATGAGATACTCTAGAAATGAGCGAGAAAATGGTGTTTCGAATAGGTTCGCCGGTAAGTGCTTCAGGTTCATCGTTAAGAGGACAATTTGGTGGATGGAATGGATCACCTTCTTCTTGCCTCCAGAAATTTAGTATATTACGAACCCATCCCCAATTCATCCAGAATAGATGATGGGAAATTGGTTGATCCATTCCGGTAACGCTGTTCTCGGAGCTCGAATGGAAATCCATATCGGCGAAGCTATCGAAGTCGGAGGAATTTGAGCTGGATGAAGAATCCATCTTGTATGGTCGGAGAAATGAATTTTTGGTTTGGAATAGATTATAGGAGTTGGGTTTGGTACTCTTCAATACATAATTTACATATGTATATATAATATCAAAATCCCATGAATTACGGAGAATCTTTGAAATACGTCAGGCAATGTCTATAGTAACAGATACGCTAGGATATGAATTTTGTCTATACACTATCGATGCACTAAATGCAGTAAGACGTGTCTAGACTTAAGAATGATAAGCAGGCAGTTCCCTAAGGATGATAAGCAGATGATTTCCGACTAGGATTGATAAGCAAAACTTTTGACAGGCAGACACGGTCAAAGTCCAGACTCACTTAATGTATCCTAACAACTACTAGTTAGACACACTAATGCAAGGCCTGGTTCGCTAAGACCAACGCTCTGATACCAACTGAAAGGATCCGAAACTAATCATCCGGACGTTGTCCATATTGATTACAAACGAATTACAATAGTTGATAACATTGCGAGGTACTTGCCCTCTATATGATACATCTTACAAACGTTGCATTTATTCTTAAAGGGCAATCTATAGTTACATCCATAATTGACATATTCGCCTGACATTTCATAATATTCAAATGACCTAAACCGCCATTTACTTAATAATAGTCTCTATGAACTTCAATGACTCGAATGCAACGCCTTATGATATAAGTCCTTAATGGCCTCAAGTAGTATCCTTAGTACGAGATAATGCACAGCGGAAGACTTAATTCATACCTGAGAATAACATGCTTTAAAATGTCAACATAAAGTTGGTGAGATATAGGTTTAATGTCGACAGCGATGTAAATATAGACCACAAGATTTCATATATAAACATTTTAATAAAAATATTCTAAGTGGTTGAGCACTTGGTAACCATACTTAACAATTAATCACGTCGCATATTCCCTTTAATATGAAATCTTACTACACTGTACCAAGTGTAGTCACGAAACGAAGTACTGTGCAACCGTTGAATACTGGTCGTCCAGTCCGGTTGGGGTTGTCAGGCCCGATAGATCTATCAACAGGATTCGCGTTTACAATACCGCTGTAAATAACAGTTACCAAGCTACAGGGAAGTATGCCAGTGGTACAACTCAACGTAGAATATATTTTTCAGTTACTTGTGTCCATATCGTAAAACATAAAATACATGTATTCTCATCCCGAAATATTTAGAGTTTAAAAGTGGGACTATATACTCACCATACTGTATTTTGTAGTAAAAATACATATAACATCTTTGATCAAGTTTAAGGTTGGCCTCAGATTCACGAACCTATAATATTTGTATATATATTAACACATATACTTGTAATCAAATAATTACATATATTATATAATATCTATATATTTAGTGTTGTAGTTTATATAGATTTTATATTTCGTTTCTGTATTATATCTTAAATCATATACTATATATATATGTTTATTTTGTTTCTAAAAATATGTTATATATATTTATTTGTTAAAATGGTAGTTTTAATAATAATGATTTACTAATAATAATAAAAAAAATGATATTAATAATCTTTAATAATAATAATATTAATGAGTTATTTTATTTTTATAATAAAAACAATAATATTGATAATAATAATAATAATACCTAATACTAATAATGAGTAATAATAATACTAATTTTGATAGTATGAATAAAAATAATACTTTTACTAATAATGTTACTCTTAATAACATGATAATTATTAATTAATAATAATAATAATAATAATGATAATAATAAATAAAAAAAACTACCTTAGAGCTTTTTCTTAAAAACATGCCCCAAGTGGGACTCGAACCCACAACCTCCTCGCTTCTCAACACAACACTCTAACCAATCCCTCCACCTTTCTTTTTCGAATTTACTATACCCGCTTAGTTATATAACCGGTATTTATCTGCTAGTCTGTTTATTCTTCCTTTCTAAAACCCAAACGACCATTATTAAGTTCATTACGGCCCATTTATCAAAGCCCAATCCGCAAGTCAGAAAAATAACACGGTCCATCTCAGTTTATTTGTAAAACGCTTGATCTAACTGTCCCAAATTATTTCACGGTATAATTGGAGAATTTAAATTACTTGGGTCGAAATCGTGGGGTCTCCAACACCCACTTGTGTGCATATCCCTTATGATTTATGCTGACACTCTTATCACTTTTATGATTATTTCAATTATTATCAACGCCATTAATTTATCGTGTATCATCATTTATCGTTGCTGTTCAGGAACTGAATCAGAAGAAGAAAACAGTAACTCAGGAGTAATTTCTATGGTTACATAATAATGAAGTGGTGGTTATTGAATCGTAAATAGTGAAATGGCGGTTGAGGTGGTGATGAAACTAAGGTGGGTTTTGTTTTGGAGTTTAGATCATGAAGTGGGTTTCAATTGGTGATCGAGCAGGACGAAGGTATTGGTCTCGGACAGGAACAGGAAGAACACAGAAGCAGATGGTGGCTTTTGTTTGGATTGTGTTCGAAAAGAAAAAAAATAGAAAACATAAAAGTGGAAGTATGGTGGTTTCAATTGGACAGCAGGTGGCGATAGTTATGGTGTTGTAGGGTGATGGTAACGGTTTAGTGGTGGTGATATGGATGGTGTTTTGAGCAGGTAGCAGGAGGTGGTTTGAACTCGTAAACAGTAGCAGTAAAATGAATGAATGAAGTAACCAAGGTAACGGTTTGGTGGTGTTGAGCTGTGAACAAAAGAAACGAAATAGTGATGATTGGCGAAGGTTATGGGTGATGGTGATAGCTAACGGGTTCTAGTTCGATGGTGATTGAGTTGGGGATCGATAAAAGTGGTGAGGTTTGTTGAGGTTCTGGTCTCGGACACAAGAAAAGAAAAGGAATAGCTGTAGTAGGTTTTGTGGGTCTCTTGGACTGTTGTCGTCAACAGAAACAGGTGGATTGCAGTTTGGGTGGTTTACAAAGTGATTGTTTACAAGAGATAAAGGTGGCACCGTTTGAGATATTACTTCCGGGCTGTAAATATTGCATATGGTCTTATTAATGAGGTTTCAAAAGTGATCATAGGTTTGAAGTGGTGATGGAAAGTGATGGTTTAAGTGATGGTTGTTATAATGTCTTGTTTGTCTAATTGCAATACACAGAAACCGTGAAATATATGATGATAGTGGTGGTGGTTAATGGGTGACGGGTCATTGTAGGTTCAAGTAGTGGTGATTAAAGATGACGGGTGGTTCCCGTATGGTGGTTCCCGATTGTAGATGCAGGTGGTTCAATTGAAAGATAGAAAGAAGGTGTTGCAAGGTGATGGCGGGTTTGTGTGGCAACCATGATGATGAAGTTCAAACGGATTAGTGATCATTGGGTGGTGGTCATTCCGGTTGACGATTAGGAGGTTCACAAATAAGAGAGAAAAGGAATAGAGAGAGATGGAAGTTTAATGTTGTATGTAACACTTAGAAGAGATCGTTTTATAAAGCAATTGTCAACAAACTCATCAATCATGAAAAAAATAAAGTAAATAAAGAGAAAGGGATGGCTAACAATTTTCTTTGTTAATTACAGTGATAGATTCCAATTCTTAAAATCAGTTAAAAGGCAAAAGACAATTTAAATACTATTTGTGAAAGTTACATGAATCGATTCAATCTTTAAAGTAAATCGATTTTGGATGCTAAACTGTATACAAAAGTTATTTAATATTTATATAATAAAACTAATTATAAATTATATATATTTATATATATATATATATATATATATATATATATATATATATATATATATATATATATATATATATATATATATATATATATTTATTTACTTTTTCACACAATTGTTCGTGAATCGTCAGGCATGGTTAAAGGGTAATTGATTACCTAAATATAGATTTCAAACTTTCTAGACTCAAAATTACAGATTTTGCTTATCGTGTCGAAAACATATAAAGATTAAGGTTTAAATTTGGTCGAAAATTTCCGGGTCATTACAAAAGCCGATGTTGCTAAATACGTAGGAGAATGTTTGACGTGTTCTAAGGTCAAAGCTGAGCATCAGAAACCATCAGGTCTACTTCAACAACCCGAAATCCCGGAATGGAAATGGGAAAACATTACCATGGATTTCATCACTAAATTGCCAAGGACTGCAAGTGGTTTTGATACTATTTGGGTAATAGTTGATCGTCTCACCAAATCAGCACATTTCCTGCCAATAAGAGAAGATGACAAGATGGAGAAGTTAGCACGACTGTATTTGAAGGAAGTCGTCTCCAGACATGGAATACCAATCTCTATTATCTCTGATAGGGATGGCAGATTTATTTCAAGATTCTGGCAGACATTACAGCAAGCATTAGGAACTCGTCTAGACATGAGTACTGCCTATCATCCACAAACTGATGGGCAGAGCGAAAGGACGATACAAACGCTTGAAGACATGCTACGAGCATGTGTTATTGATTTCGAAAACAGTTGGGATCGACATCTACCATTAGCAGAATTTTCCTACAACAACAGCTACCATTCAAGCATTGAGATGGCGCCTTTTGAAGCACTTTATGGTAGAAAGTGCAGGTCTCCGATTTGTTAGAGTGAAGTGGGGGATAGGCAGATTACGGGTCCGGAGATTATACAAGAAACTACCAAGAAGATCATCCAAATTCAACAACGGTTGAAAACCGCCCAAAGTCGACAAAAGAGCTACGCTGACATTAAAAGAAAAGATATAGAATTTGAAATTGGAGAGATGGTCATGCTTAAAGTTGCACCTTGGAAAGGCGTTGTTCGATTTGGTAAACGAGGGAAATTAAATCCAAGGTATATTGGACCATTCAAGATTATTGATCGTGTCGGACCAGTAGCTTACCGACTTGAGTTACCTCAACAACTCGCGGCTGTACATAACACTTTCCACGTCTCGAATTTTAAGAAATGTTTTGCTAAAGAAGATCTCACTATTCCGTTAGATGAAATCCAAATCAACGAAAAACTCCAATTCATCGAAGAACCCGTCGAAATAATGGATCGTGAGGTTAAAAGACTTAAGCAAAACAAGATACCAATTGTTAAGGTTCGATGGAATGCTCGTAGAGGACCCGAGTTCACCTGGGAGTGTGAAGATCAGATGAAGAAGAAATACCCGCATCTATTTCCAGAAGATTCGTCAACACCTTCAACAGCTTAAAATTTCGGGACGAAATTTATTTAACGGGTAGGTATTGTAGTGACCCGAACTTTTCCATGTTTATATATATTAATTGAGATTGATATTTACATTATTAAATGTTTCCAACATGTTAAGCAATCAAACTTGTTAATACTTGATTAATTGAAATATGTTTCATATAGACAATTGACCACCCAAGTTGACCGGCGATTCACGAACGTTAAAACTTATAAAAACGACATGACGATATATATATGGATATACATATGGTTAACATGAGATTATGATAAGTAAGTATCTCCATAAGTATATTAACAATTAGTTATATACATATAAACAAGACTACTAACTTAAGGATTTCGTAACGAGACATATATGTAACGATTATCGTTGTAACGACATTTAAATGTATATATATCATATTAAGATATATTAATATATCATAATATCATGATAATATAATAATTTAATATCTCATTAGATATAATAAACAATGGGTTAACAACATTAATTGAGATCGTTAACTTAAAGGTTTCAAAACAACACTTACATGTAACGACTAACGATGACTTAACGACTCAGTTAAAATGTATATACATGTAGTGTATTTAGATGTATTAAAATAATTTTGGAAGACTTCAAGACATATATCAAAACACTCATACTTAACGAAAATGGTTACAGTTACTTTTCCATTCTTTTCTTTCATCAAGAATTCTAGTCGTATTCTTACCCGTATTATACACAGCTTCAAAACGTACTTACTATGAGTATATACCAATAGGAACTAGCATGGGATTCCACTCTTGATTATGTCATGTATGACTAATCAATTTTAACTTCTACCATGAGCTAGTCAACTAACTAGAACTCCTTTTAACCCCACTCACCACTCACCAATTACCACTCATCATTCACTCCATTTCACTTCCAATTCTCTTTCTAATTCTCTCTCAACACACACACACACTATTATGAACGTATTTTTACAGTAGTTAATCATCATCTTCATCAAAAATCACTTCAAGAATCAAGCTATAATCATCATAGGAAGAACGCTTCAAGAACACTTCAAAAATCCCTTCAAGTTTACTAATTTACTTCCAAGCTTTCTAATCCATTCCAAGTAATCATCCAAGATCAAGAAACCTTTGTTATATACAGTAGGTTATCTTTCTTATTCAAGGTAATATTCATATTCAAACTTTGATTCAATTTCTATAACTATAAACTATCTTAATTCGAGTAAAAATCTTACTTGAACTTGTTTTTGTGTCATGATCCTACTTCAAGAACTTTCAAGCCATCTAAGATCCTTTGAAGCTAGATCATTTATTGTCACTTCCAGTAGGTTTACCTACTAAACTTGAGGTAGTAATGATGTTCATAACATCATTCGATTCATATATATAAAACTATCTTATTCGAAGGTTTAAACTCGTAATCACTAGAACATAGTTTAGTTAATTCTAAACTTGTTCGCAAACAAAAGTTAATCCTTCTAACTTGACTTTTAAAATTAACTACACACATGTTATATATCTATATGATATGCTAACTTAATGATTTAAAACCTGGAAACATGAAAAACACCGTAAAACCGGATTTACGCCGTCGTAGTAACACCGCGGGCTGTTTTGGGTTAGTTAATTAAAAACTATGATAAAATTTGATTTAAAAGTTGTTATTCTGAGAAAATGATTTTTATTATGAACATGAAACTATATCCAAAAATTATGGTTAAACTCAAAGTGGAAGTATGTTTTCTAAAATGGTCATCTAGACGTCGTTCTTTCGACTGAAATGACTACCTTTACAAAAATGACTTGTAACTTATTTTTCCGACTATAAACCTATACTTTTCTGTTTAGATTCATAAAATAGAGTTCAATATGAAACCATAGCAATTTTATTCACTCAAAACGGATTTAAAATGAAGAAGTTATGGGTAAAATAAGATTGGATAATTTTTCTCATTTTAGCTACGTGAAAATTGGTAACAAATCTATTCCAACCATAACTTAATCAACTTGTATTGTATATTATGTAATCTTGAGATACCATAGACACGTATACAATATTTTGACCTATCATATCGACACATCTATATATATTTCGGAACAACCATAGACACTCTATATGTGAATGTTGGAGTTAGCTATACAGGGTTGAGGTTGATTCCAAAATATATATAGTTTGAGTTGTGATCAATACTGAGATACGTATACACTGGGTCGTGGATTGATTCAAGATAATATTTATCGATTTATTTCTGTACATCTAACTGTGGACAACTAGTTGTAGGTTACTAACGAGGACAGCTGACTTAATAAACTTAAAACATCAAAATATATTAAAAGTGTTGTAAATATATTTTAAACATACTTTGATATATATGTATATATTGTTATAGGTTCGTGAATCAACCAGTGGCCAAGTCTTACTTCCCGACGAAGTAAAAATCTGTGAAAGTGAGTTATAGTCCCACTTTTAAAATCTAATATTTTTGGGATGAGAATACATGCAGGTTTTATAAATGATTTACAAAATAGACACAAGTACGTGAAACTACATTCTATGGTTGAATTATCGAAATCGAATATGCCCCTTTTTATTAAGTCTGGTAATCTAAGAATTAGGGAACAGATACCCTAATTGACGCGAATCCTAAAGATAGATCTATTGGGCCTAACAAACCCCATCCAAAGTACCGGATGCTTTAGTACTTCGAAATTTATATCATATCCGAAGGGTGTCCCGGAATGATGGGGATATTCTTATATATATGCATCTTGTTAATGTCGGTTACCAGGTGTTCACCATATGAATGATTTTTATCTCTATGTATGGGATGTGTATTGAAATATGAAATCTTGTGGTCTATTGTTACGATTTGATATATATAGGTTAAACCTATAACTCACCAACATTTTTGTTGACGTTTAAAGCATGTTTATTCTCAGGTGAATACTAAGAGCTTCCGCTGTTGCATACTAAAATAAGGACAAGATTTGGAGTCCATGTTTGTATGATATTGTGTAAAAACTGCATTCAAGAAACTGATTTCGATGTAACATATTTGTATTGTAAACCATTATGTAATGGTCGTGTGTAAACAGGATATTTTAGATTATCATTATTTGATAATCTACGTAAAGCTTTTTAAACCTTTATTTATGAAATAAAGGTTATGGTTTGTTTTAAAAATGAATGCAGTCTTTGAAAAATGTCTCATATAGAGGTCAAAACCTCGCAACGAAATCAATTAATATGGAACGTTTTTAATCAATTAGAACGGGACATTTCAGAGGCTGGCTGCACTGGTGCTTCCTCGGGATCCTCATCAGAATCCTCGTCACTGAAGTCATCAGAGGATGAGTCGGCGGATGATGGGTAGTCTAGATCGGCTGGGGGTGGCTGCACGGGTGGCTCTCTTTGGGCGGCCATCAACAGTCGGTATCTAAAAGGAGGGATCAGCACTAAACGTCCATCACGAAGGCATCTGCACCAATGGTTATGCTCATTACGGATCGGACCTTCCCCAAGTTCCGCGTTTGAAGACCCGTCCTAATCCATCCGGACGAAATCCATATCGATTATAAACGATTCTCAACAGTTGATTACATCGCGAGGCACTTGACCTCTATATGATACATTTTACAAACATTGCATTCATTTTTGACAAGTCAATCTTTCATTACATCGAAAGTTGACGGCATGCATACCATTTCATAATATATCTAACTATAATTGACTTAACAACAATCTTGATGAACTCAACGACTCGAATGCAACGTCTTTTGAAATATGTCATGAATGACTCCAAATAATATCTTTAAAATGAGCAATTGCACAGCGGAAGATTTCTTTCGTACCTGAGAATAAACATGCTTTAAAGTGTCAACCAAAAGGTTGGTGAGTTCATTAGTTTAACATAAATAATCATTTCCATCATTTTAATAGACCACAAGATTTTCCTTTTCAGTTCTCATAAATATACGTCCCATGCATAGAGATAAAATATCATTCATATGGATTGAACACCTGGTAACCGACATTCACAATATGCATATAAGAATATCCTCATCATTCCGGGATCCTCCTTCGGACATGATATAAATTTTGAAGTACTAAAGCATCCGGTACTTTGGATGGGGCTTGTTGGGCCCGATAGATCTATCTTTAGAGTTCGCGTCAATTAGGGTGTCTGTTCCCTAATTCTTAGATTACCAGACTTAATAAAAAGGGGCATATTCGATTTCGATAATTCA
Source organism: Rutidosis leptorrhynchoides (assembly GCF_046630445.1). Lineage (NCBI taxonomy): Eukaryota > Viridiplantae > Streptophyta > Magnoliopsida > Asterales > Asteraceae > Rutidosis > Rutidosis leptorrhynchoides. The sequence continues at coordinate 334,140,616 of NC_092340.1, read as the reverse complement.
ACCATATAATGTAGTTTCAATTACTTGTGTCTATTTCGTAAAACATTTATAAAAATTGCGCATGTATTCTCAGCCCAAAAATATAAAGGGTAAAAAGGCAAATGAAACTCACGCATATAATTATTGTAAAACAGTTAATAAAACATTTGCATGTATTCTCAGTCCCAAAAATGTAAAGAGTAAAAGGGAATCAAATGAAACCACGCATATAAATATTGTAAAACAGATAATAAAGCATTTGCATGTATTCTCAACCTAAAAATGTAATGAGTAAAAAGGGTAAATGAAACTCACGCATAAAAATATTGTAAAACAGTTAATAAAGCATTTGCATGTATTCTCAGTCCAAAAATGTAAAGAGTAAAAGGGATTCAAATGAACTCACGTATATATTTATTGTAAAACAGTTAATAAAGCATTTGCATGTATTCTCAGTCCCAAAAATGTAAAGAGTAAAAGGGAATCAAATGAAACTCACCTAATGTATTTTGTAGTAAAAATACATATTATGACATTAAACAATGCAGGGTTGGCCTCGGATTCAAGAACCTATATCATTTGTATATATATATATCAGATAATATTATAAACGTATAATGGTAATAAATCAAATATTATATAATATTTATAAAAGAATTACATTAAATTCCAATATATATTTTATTCATCTATTACATCCTTAATTTATATGTTATATATATATATATATATATATATATATATATATATATATATATATATATATATATATATATATATTGAATATATTTATTTTATATATATGATATTAAGTTATCATAATATTCAATTATTAATACTAAGATAGTAATTCTTTATTAAAATATTTTGATAATTTATTTATAATTTATTATAATGTATATATTTATATTATCGATGGTGTATTATATTTTAATGTTTATATACGTTATATAATGTTTTAATTTATGTCAATATATATAAAATTTTATAATAATGTCTATTTAATATTATTTTTATGTTCTATAATATATATTACAATTTATCTTATATGAATATATTTAGTTAATATATAAATAATTATGTACATGTTATTAATAATATTATATAAAAATTAAATAGTTTTAATGTATGTATTTTGAAATCTTTATATGAAAATCTTAATAATAATAATAATAATAATAATAATAAATAAATAAATAAAATAATAATAATAATAATAATAATAATAATAATAATATAATATATAATAATAATAATAATACCTAATAAAAACCATTACGCGTTTTATTATGTCTGCTCCAAATCAGATCAAGAAAACGAAAATAAATAAATAAAAATGCAGAGGAAAACGTGTCACGAATTAGGGTTTCGATTCTTCGACAGATCAATCGACCAACGATCATAAATGTTTAATAGGGCATCAATTTAGTATCATCATCGTTCAGGGTCACCATCAATCTCCATTATCATCGTTATTTAACAGGAGTGAAAACAAAAGAAAAACAGGTCTGCAATCTTACTCTTTGAAGAGACAATCGGTTGTTCATCTCTTTGAGGATCCATCGGTTATGAAATTGTTATGTGAGTAATTGATAATTCCTATTTAATTTCTATTTAGCTTTTAATGATTCATCACAGATCCTTAACCCTAATATTGATTACAGTGGTGGTTATTGAGTCTGAGTAACAATCGTCTAAGAGGTTACAGGTTTGATGATAGTGTTGAATGTGGTCTTGTGTTGAACCAGAAAGCAGAACAATAGATGGTATTCGTTTATTTATTTACCTATTTATATATATATGTATATATTTTCATTAGACAGCGTTGTTCATAGTAAGTTATTAATCGATAAAATCAGATTTACTAATATGTACTCTCTCTGTTTGGTTTGTTCATGAAAGCTTGAGTATTTTGTTTTTCCTTTACTAAATTGTAACAGATCATATTCATAAAAAAATTCGATGATGTTATGGATTGATTTATAACTTAACATTAGAATTCTAAAGTGTTCTATCTTGATGGTGTGCAGGTGTAGCAGCAGTAGTTGCAATTTGAAATAGAAACATAATACAGATGCAAGAAGTGATTTGGATCCGGACGGAAAGCAGGCACCTTGTAGCAGTTGTAATAGTGATTGGACAGGAATAAGACAAACAATCGCAGCAGTAGTATTTTTGGTTTTAAGGATTGTGAAGGCTTCCGAAAAATAGCAGAAAGTATAGCATAGTAGCAACTCGATAACAAGGTTTCTTGATGATTGTGATGGTGGTTGTGGGTTGCCTTTTGGACAGAAGGTCAATGACAGCAGCAGTTAATCATTCAGCTGCAGTTATTACAGAAACAAAAGACAAATCAACTAGTAGTATGATGTTGTAAATGGTGATCGTATAAGTGAGTGGTAGCAACTTGTCATCAGTTATCAATGTGTCTTTAATCGTAACAGAAATGGATAGTGACTAGAGGTGATGGTGGTATGCTGAAGAAGGAAGGAGAAGAAGGGAGTTTGTTGCAGTTGTTGTGGGAATGAAAGTGTAAGTGGTGGAAGTGATTAAAGGTTGTAGGGTGAACCGAGTACTAAAAGATTAACCGGGTTTGATCTTGACTCAAGTACTAAAAAAAAAATGGTGGGTCTTATGTTCAAATCATGTATTGTATGTGCATACATGAAATAAGGATATGGTGGTGATCAACGATGGTTTGTGGTTTCATTAAAGAAGAAGAAGATGGTGGTGCGAGATGATGGTGGCCGGTGAAAGTGGCTGAGGTGAATGGTAATTGAACAGTAGTATTATTTCGAGCAAGTGAGGTTTTTCTATTTTTAATATTCACATATTGCAGTAAAGGCTTGTATATAATGTTTGAATGCCTAAAGTAGTTGCTATAATTGATCATAATAGTATTGTATTGTTTGAGTTCAACGTATTAACGAGTTAGAGACAGGAAATAGACATAAAGCAGATTAAGAGAGAAATCCAAATGTTTGATTGTGAAAGTTGACAAATTTTGTTCTTATAGGAGCTGATTGGTACGGGTAACAAATTAGATACAGGAATGAATCATTTATAGTTAAAAATCTAGATTATATTGTGATTTTATAAGATTTATTTTGATAATTAATAGTAAATTTTGTTTATATTAATATTAATAATAATTGATAATAATAATAATGTTAAATATGATATTAATAATAACAGTAATATGATAAGATCAGTAAAGATCATATTGATGATGAGTAAAAATAATAATAATAGTATTATTAATAATATTGTTATTAATACTACTTATGATAATATTATTATTATTAATGATAATAATAATACTAATAATACAAGTATTAACATATAATAATAACATTAGTAATAATAACGAAAGGTATGATCATAATATTTATACAACATTTATAATTTAATTTGCAATTACATCTATTATATAATAGCTTTTATTGAAGGTTCATTATTATATATATTTTATATATTATAATATACATAGATTAATTATATACAAAAATCATATATATCTAGATTTATTTTAATTGTAATCTTATTATATTATATTATTTTATAGATTCAATTCTACAGATTAATTAGTATATTATTATTTTTATATACTCAAGCATTCATATATATATATATATATATATATATATATATATATATATATATATATATATATATATACGCACATGTATTTGTAAATAATTGTTCGTGAATCGTCGAGAATAGTAAAAGGTTAAATGAATCAATGTAAACAGTTCCAAAATTTTAAGACTCAACATTACAGAATTTATTTATCGTGTCGAAATTATCTAAAGATAAAGTTTAAATTTGGTCGGAAATTTCCCGGGTCATCACAGTACCTACCCGTTAAAGAAATTTCGTCCCGAAATTTGAACGAGGTGGTCATGGCTAACAATAAAAATGTTTTCATGACACATACGAACTGATAATTAGAGTTTTATTACTGTTGAGTAATATGGATAAGAGAATTTGGCTACTCAAAAAGTACGAATGAAGCTATCACGAAAGAGTGAAATGAAGAATTAGAGTTTCGTCATAACTTTTGACGTAGATAGGGTGATTTCCGGAGTTCAAGGGATTTGAAGAAAATCTTCAAAATCTAAAAGATTTAATTCTTCGGCGAACAAAGAAATTAGGATCTCTTAATTAAATGCGGAGATCTGCCTTGATTTCTCTATCAAACATTTTTCTATAATTTAACTTCTTCCGTTCCATTACTTTTATTATTTCCATACTAAATTCCCAAATTCAAGAGATTATGAAAATGCTTAACCCAGTTCTAATCATTGTCCTTATTCTTACTATCACAACAATTATTCTTCTTTTTCAACTTCCACCAGATGAATCTGCTTACTTCTTTTTTGCCCTTGGGGTTATAGTACTTATAATTCTCCCGTGTCTTTATGTTGCGATAAACATTGATATACACGGTTTGTAATTTATGTGTTGTTATCGGGCTTTATATTCTCCCATATATTTCAATGTCTCTATTCCTATCTCCTATAATCACTGTCATCCACAGTTAATACTCCCTCCTATTTGCTGCGATTTATACCTCAATTTCTATTTCGGAGCTTTGTCCCTTCGTTTCTTCTTCTTACAATTGGGCATCTCTTGTAATGGTCCAGAATTCATAGATATAAGTTTCAGAATAAACATTGTTAATGTTCTAAGAGAGGAACGGTAATAGCACAATATGACTTGTCAATTTACCAGAATTCAAAGAAAGATAGGACTATCAGAAAATATGTTCTTGATATGTTTATAGATTATACAGAACGTAAGAGTCGTGTAACATGGCACATGATGACGTTAGAGTCTGTGAATCATCACGTTTCATTAGAAACTCAGCATGACTTACTGTAATATAATCACGTTGATCAAGTGTCATTATATTATACTAACTCATGCATCAGTTCCCAACACTACTTCAAAATCATTCATAGTTTAAGCCCGAAAATTTACAGAATATAGAAACTAGCAGTTTATTATATGATGTAACACTGATAGCGCGGAGAGATAATTAATATTGGATGAGAATATTTATGAAGGTATCTTCATAAATATTGAGGATAATAATAATGAAAGATACGATAATATCTTAGAATTCCTGAATCAAATTGTGATGAAGAAATTCATTCACAGTGATTTAGAGAGATTAAGGAGCAAGGTATTCGTTAAAGATTTCATCAGGAACAGAATCATCTGGATCTTTTATGTACAAGTTTAGTCCTTGTGTTTTATTCCGAGACTCCTTCGTAGTTTGCTCAATCAGTTTTTCAGTTTCAAACTTTTTCTGAACTTTGCCAACATACAATTCTTTATCATCAACTTTTGGATGTTGAGGTCGTTTACAGTTTTTGTTGCTTCATTCAACTTTTCAAAATTCAGAGTATTAATTCGCAGACTGGGTGCTTTTCAGAATTTTTGAATGGAAGATCATAGTTCTAAGAGATAAATGTTATATGTTTACATATAACTGTTGATGTGGACATGCTGCGAGATTTCAAAATATTGATTGCTGATTCTCGGTATTTGGTACGGCAATTCTCGTTATCAGATGCAGATGAGTAGATGATAGGATTTCAATGAATATAATAACTTTTCATAAAGTCAAAGATCAATGATGTTGCTGGTAAGTTTACTGCTAATGTAGTGAGATATAAACGGTTTTCCGGTATCGATGACGAAAGGCAACTTATATATCAGGGTTATAATAAGGTTGTTTCGAACGAAAAGTCGAAGTTGACTTGCTGGAGCTGTGACAAAACTGGCTATCTCGATCAGGAGTTGCAAAGTTATTTTCGGTAATAATAACACTAAAGGAATTAGCACAGCTATGTATTAAACGTTTACTCAGATTTCGAGTGTTTTCAGGTGCAACACTATATGCATCAATCTTTTCTTCTGTAAATGAAGTGCGGTTGGTTCATCCTCTCGATTGAGGTGTTTTTAAGAATCATGAAAGGTTTGAACGCAGATTGTAATCGTCAAGATACAAATGAGGTTTAAGATGAAATCAAGTGGCAAGCTTGAAGAATTGTTTAGTTTCATATGTTATAATCAATATTTTAATTCATTTTAATTGTCCAATGTCGGCGGTCCACAGTTGATAGTCCACAGTTGACAGTCCAATATTTCATATGTAGCTTAATATATAATATTCGAATTAATTAATACGAATCGTGACCCGTGTACATGTCTCGGACTCGATCACAACTCAAAATATATATATTATTTGAGAATCAACCTCAACCCTGTATAGAGAACTCGATCATTACTGCATATAGAGTGTCTATGGTGATTCCAAATAATATATATAGATGCGTCGATATGATATGTCAAAACCTTGTATACGTGTCCCGATATTTAAAGTGCGTAAAATAAATAACAGAAATTAAATGACGATAAATTAAATTATGATAATTAAATTGCGATAAATAAACTGCGATTAATAAAATGTAATCAGTTAGCTAGGAACAGTTAGCGTGGATTCTTAACAAAATTCCTTATAGTTAATTTGTTTGTTTCTAATAAATTTTATTTTGTCATATGTTTTCTTCATTATGCCACTGGTTGGATTCTGATAAATCAAAATCCAAATATGAAATTGGATGAATATGGTTATTCTGTGGTGAACGGATTTGTATATCGGTGGATGTAAGTAGGATAGTAAACGACTGTTGAATCGGCTTCAAAGAATGTACATTGTAACTTATTAATGTGAAATCTGAATATTCCTCGGGTATTACCTACCTGTTAAAATATTTTTACAATTAACACTTTGTACGAAAGAATTTTTAATTACAATCTTTATGAAAACATATATACATATATATTTTCTTCAGATGTAATCATGGACTCATTGAGTTAATATGATATTAAACTCATTTGGTTTACCGTTAGAACTAGAATACATAATCTCTAAAACATTTAGAGATTACTTAATCGCCATGAAGAACGAAGATAATCGATGTAGAACGATACGTAGAACGATGATTATGTTCGGGGTACCGATTGTGATGTTGAGGTGTGAGATGTTGAACTTAGGTTGTTGGTGGTACTGGTATTGATGTTGGTGGTACTGTTGGTGCCGTTGATGTTGCTGAAGCTGGTACGTTTTGCACCATATTTTTTTTTCAAGGCTACAACTCGGGCGCGTAGTTCGTTGACTTATTACTCCGAGATGATTGTCGGTAAGAACAGGCGAATGAATAAGGTTTAGAATCTGAGTTATGATATAGTCGTGGCGAGATATTCGGGAAATGAGAGTGAAAATGGTGTTACGAACATGTTCGCCGATATGTGCTTCAGGTTCTTCATCAAGAGGTGAATTCAGTTAGTAGAAGGAATCGCCTTCTGCGCGTCTCCATTGATTAAGTCGACTATGAACCCATCAGATGAATTGGGGATGACTGATTGATTGATTTATTCCGGTGACACCGCTTTCAGAACTTAGGTGAATATCCATGTCGGAATAGCTGTCGGAATAGCTGTCGGAATAGCTATCGGAATAGCTATCGAAATCTGAGGGACTCGAACTGGTTGAGGGATTCATCTCGTATGATCAGATGAAGCAATTTCGATAAGAAATAGATTATAGGATGTAGATTAGTACTCTGCAATACATAATTCACATATGCATATATAATACTAAAATCCCATAAGTTACGGAGGAATCTACGGAATATGTCAGGCAAAGTTACAGTAACAGATACGCTAAGATATGAAGTAGCAGATACGCTAAGATATGAATTTTTCTATACACTGTCTATGTAATAGAGGCAGTAAGACATGTCTAGACTAAGAATGATAAGTAGATAATTTATTAAGGATGATAAGCAAATGATTTCCGACTAGAAATGATAAGCAAAACTTATGACATGCAGACACGATCGAAGTCCAGACTCACTAATGCCTCCTAACGACTTATCAGTTAGACACACTAATGCAGACCTGGTTCGTTAAGACCTCTGCTCTGATACCAACTGTGAAGACCCGTCCTAATCCATCCGGACGAAATCCATATCGATTATAAACTATTCTCAACAGTTGATTACATCGCGAGGCACTTGACCTCTATATGATACATTTTACAAACATTGCATTCGTTTTTGACAAGTCAATCTTTCATTACATCGAAAGTTGACGGCATGCATACCATTTCATAATATATCTAACTATAATTGACTTAACAATAATCTTGATGAACTCAACGACTCGAATGCAACGTCTTTTAAAATATGTCATGAATGACTCCAAATAATATCTTTAAAATGAGCAATTGCACAGCGGAAGATTTCTTTCGTACCTGAGAATAAACATGCTTTAAAGTGTCAACCAAAAGGTTGGTGAGTTCATTAGTTTAACATAAATAATCATTTCCATCATTTTAATAGACCACAAGATTTTCCTTTTCAGTTCTCATAAATATACGTCCCATGCATAGAGACAAAATATCATTCATATGGATTGAACACCTGGTAACCGACATTCACAATATGCATATAAGAATATCCCCATCATTCCGGGATCCTCCTTCAGACATGATATAAATTTCGAAGTACTAAAGCATCCGGTACTTTGGATGGGGCCTGTTGGGTCCGATAGATCTATCTTTAGAGTTCGCGTCAATTAGGGTGTCTGTTCCCTAATTCTTAGATTACCAGACTTAATAAAAAGGGGCATATTCGATTTCGATAATTCAACCATATAATGTAGTTTCAATTACTTGCGTCTATTTCGTAAAATATTTATAAAAATTGCGCATGTATTCTCAGCCCAATAATATAAAGGGTAAAAAGGCAAATGAAACTCACGCATATAATTATTGTAAAACAGTTAATAAAACATTTGCATGTATTCTCAGTCCCAAAAATGTAAAGAGTAAAAGGGAATCAAATGAAACCACGCATATAAATATTGTAAAACAGATAATAAAGCATTTGCATGTATTCTCAGCCCAAAAATGTAATGAGTAAAAAGGGCAAATGAAACTCACGCATATAAATATTGTAAAACAGTTAATAAAGCATTTGCATGTATTCTCAGCCCAAAAATGTAAAGAGTAAAAGGGATTCAAATGAACTCACGCATATATTTATTGTAAAACAGTTAATAAAGCATTTGCATGTATTCTCAGTCCCAAAAATGTAAAGAGTAAAAGGGAATCAAATAAAACTCACCTAATGTATTTTGTAGTAAAAATACATATTATGACATTAAACAATGCAGGGTTGGCCTCGGATTCACGAACCTATATCATTTGTATATATATATCAAATAATATTATAAACGTATAATGGTAATAAATCAAATATTATATAATATTTATAAAAGTTTTACATTAAATTCCAATATATATTTTATTCATCTATTACATCCTTAATTTATATGTTATATATATATATATATATATATATATATATATATATATATATATATATATATATTGAATATATTTATTTTATATATATGATATTAAGTTATCATAATATTCAATTATTAATACTAAGATAGTAATTCTTTATTAAAATATTTTGATAATTTATTTATAATTTATTATAATGTATATATTTATATTATCGATGGTGTATTATATTTTAATGTTTATATACGTTATATAATGTTTTAATTTATGTCAATATATATAAAATTTTATAATAATGTCTATTTAATATTATTTTTATGTTCTATAATATATATTACAATTTATCTTATATGAATATATTTAGTTAATATATAAATAATTATGTACATGTTATTAATAATATTATATAAAAATTAAATAGTTTTAATGTATGTATTTGAAATCTTTATATGAAAATCTTAATAATAATAATAATAATAATAATAATAATAATAATAATAATAATAATAATAATAATAATAAATAATAATAATAATAATAATAATAATAATAATAATAATAATAATAATATAATATATAATAATAATAATAATACCTAATAAAAACCATTACGCGTTTTATTATGTCTGCTCCAAATCAAATCAAGAAAATGAAAATAAATAAATAAAAATGCAGAGGAAAACGTATCACGAATTAGGGTTTCGATTCTTCAACAGATCAATCGACCAACGATTATAAATGTTTAATAGGGCATCAATTTAGTATCATCATCGTTCAGGGTCACCATCAATCTCCATTATCATCGTTATTTAACAGGAGTGAAAACAAAAGAAAAACAGGTCTGCAGTCTTACTCTTTGAAGAGACAATCGACTGTTCATCTCTTTGAGGATCCATCGGTTATGAAATTATTATGTGAGTAATTGATAATTCCTATTTAATTTCTGTTTAGCTTTTAATGATTCATCACAGATCCTTAACCTTAATATTGATTACAGTGGTGGTTATTGAGTCTGAGTAACAATCGTCTAAGAGGTTACAGGTTTGACGATAGTGTTGAATGTGGTCTTGTGTTGAACCAGAAAGCAGAACAATAGATGGTATTCGTTTATTTATTTACCTATTTATATATATGTATATATTTTCATTAGCCAGCGTTGTTCATCGTAAGTTATTAATCGATACAATCAGATTTACTAATATGTACTCTCTCTATTTGGTTTGTTCATGAAAGCTTGAGTATTTTGTTTTTCCTTTACTAAATTGTAATAGATCATATTCATAAAAAAAATTTGATGATGTTATGGATTGATTTATAACTTAACATTAGAATTCTAAAGTGTTCTATCTTGATGGTGTGCAGGTGTAGCAGCAGTAGTTGCAATTTGAAACAGAAACATAATACAGATGCAAGAAGTGATTTGGATCCGGACAGAAAGCAGGCACCTTGTAGCAGTTGTAATAGTGATTGGACAGGAATAAGACAAACAATCGCAGCAGCAGTATTTTTGGTTTTAAAGATTGTGAAGATTTCCGAAAAATAGCAGAAAGTATAGCATAGTAGCAACTCGATAACAAGGTTTCTTGATGATTGTGATGGTGGTTGTGGGTTGTCTTTTGGACAGAAGGTCAATGACAGCAGCAGTTAATCATTCAGCTGCAGTTATTACAGAAGCAGAAGACAAATCAACTAGTAGTACGATGTTGTAAATGGTGATCGTATAAGTGAGTGGTAGCAACTTGTCATCAGTTATCAATGTGTCTTTAATCGTAACAGAAATGGATAGCGACTAGAGGTGATGGTGGTATGCTGAAGAAGGAAGCAGAAGAAGGGAGTTTGTTGCAGTTGTCGTGGGAATGAAAGTGTAAGTGGTGGAAGTGATTAAAGGTTGTAGGGTGAACCGAGTACTAAAAGAGTAACTGGGTTTGATCTTGACTCAAGTACTAAAAAAAATAAATGGTGTGTCTTATGTTCAAATCATGTATTGTATGTGCATACATGAAATAAGGATATGGTGGTGATCAACGATGGTTTGTGGTTTCATTAAAGAAGAAGAAGATGGTGGTGCGAGATGATGGTGGCCGGTGAAAGTGGCTGAGGTGAATGGTAATTGAACAGTAGTATTAGTTCGAGCAAGTGAGGTTTTTCTGTTTTTAATATTCACATATTGCAGTAAAGGCTTGTATATAATGTTTGAATGCCTAAAGTAGTTGCTATAATTGATCATAATAGTATTGTATTGTTTGAGTTCAACGTATTAACGAGTTAGAGACAGGAAATAGACATAAAGCAGATTAAGAGAGAAATCCAAATGTTTGATTGTGAAAGTTGACAAATTTTGTTCTTATAGGAGCTGATTGGTACGGGTAACAAATTAGATACAGGAATGAATCATATATAGTTAAAAATCTAGATTATATTGTGATTTTATAAGATTTATTTTGATAATTAATAGTAAATTTTGTTTATATTAATATTAATAATAATTGATAATAATAATAATGTTAAATATGATATTAATAATAACAGTAATATGATAAGATCAGTAAAGATCATATTGATGATGAGTAAAAATAATAATAATAGTATTATTAATAATATTGTTATTAATACTACTTATGATAATATTATTATTATTATTAATGATAATAATAATACTAATAATACAAGTATTAACATATAATAATAACATTAGTAATAATAACGAAAGGTATGATCATAATATTTATATAACATTTATAATTTAATTTGCAATTACATCTATTATATAATAGCTTTTATTGAAGGTTCATTATTATATATATTTTATATATTATAATATACATAGATTAATTATATACAAAAATCATATATATCTAGATTTATTTTAATAGTAATCTTATTATATTATATTATTTTATAGATTCAATTCTACAGATTAATTAGTATATTATTATTTTTATATACTCAAGCATTCATATATATATATATATATATATATATATATATATATATATATATATATACGCACATGTATTTGTAAATAATTGTTCGTGAATCGTCGGGAATAGTAAAAGGTTAAATGAATCAATGTAAACAGTTCCAAAATTTTAAGACTCAACATTACAGACTTTATTTATCGTGTCGAAATTATCTAAAGATAAAGTTTAAATTTGGTCGGAAATTTCCCGGGTCGTCACACCGCGGGAATCACAGCACCACCGGGATGGTGCTGTGGCTCCGAGGGTCCTGGGGCAAGTGGAGCTGGAATCTCCTGTAGGTCCTCGGCTCCGTCAGAGGTGATCATTGGGCCGGGTGCATGGCTACTAGCTCCGGAGGACGAAGCGCCTGAGTCACTGGAGGGTGTAGATGACGGGATCGAGTCAGCAACAACGGTAGGTAAGGTGGCCGATGAGTCTGAGTCACTCTCCAAGTGAATGATAGTGGGCGGGGCATCCGACATCTGAACAAGAAAAAATAACTTTTTCCATGTCAGTAAGTGTGACGATCGCTCCAAATCCATATGGACGAACACGTCATTCATCGATTTCATTGCGAGGTATTTGACCTCTATATGATACGTTTTGTAAACATTGCATTCTTTTGAAAAGGCACACCATCAATGAATATTTAAATCAAAGGTTTTCGACATCTGATGAATTCTACATATAGACAATCACCGTAAATAATAGTTTACAATAGTACTTCCGTTGACAATGCAGTCAAAATAAGATACATGGTGATGATTTTGTGAATGCAACGTTTTCTTGAATAAAGCATGCAAGACTCCATGCACATAGCTTGTATAACATGTAAGCAAATAGCGGAAGACTTCTAGGGAACCTGAGAATAAACATGCTAACAAGTGTCAACACAAAGGTTGGTTAGTTCATAGTTTTAGTGTTTCGCATAATCTGTATATAAAAGTGAATCACAAGATTTCAGTTGTTTCATCCAGAAACGTTTATCAATAGATTCTACATAACAGAGCACCCTGGTAACTAAGCTTTAACGTTATAATGATAAATACCCCATTCGTTTTAATACACGCAAACCAGCGTGTCCTAAACTCAAATAACACACGTCCGTTAAAAGGCTAGCGCTCTAGCTCGGACGGGGATGTCAAGCCCTATGGATCCATATACAACTACTCGCGCCCACCAGTTCTTATAACTGGCAGTTACTAGTTACCAAAGCTAAGGGATTTTCGGTTCAAACTCGGTGTAGAATTTAGTATGTACTTGTATCCATTGCGTTTAAAATATATTGCATGTATTTTCAGCCCAAAAATATATATTGCAAAAGCAATTAAAAAGGGAGGAATGAAACTCACGCATATAAATCTAGTATTTTCAGTATTTATAAACAGTCGCATGTATTCTCAGCCCAAAAATATATTGAGTAAAAGGGATCATATGAAACTCACCTTAGCAGCATATAAAGTCGTTCACCAAAATGTGACCGAAACTCGAATTACCAAATAACCGTAGATCTCAACCTAGAGAACATATGTTGGTCAATAAATGTCTATCAAGCTAGGTCAGGTCATAGTGTATCACAATCCTAATGCTCGATGTCGACATACAAAAGTTATCCAAAGTCGTTTCAAAAAGTCAATTTTGACAATAGTTTAACAAAACGAGACGTACCTTATATAAAGATTCATTTACTCGGTTGGTAATATTCAAAAATCTGATTTATCAATCTCGTAAACAAGTTGTTTAAATCTTAATTGTAGATTCAAAAGCAATTTCAATTAACTTCAATCATAATTCAGTTGCTCATATCTTTTAATCCGTTCATCGAAATTATTCGATATCTAAATAAAAAGTTATTGATTTTTCGCCAGCTTTCCAAAAACACGTATATCATATACCTTTTACCAGTAATATATGTATTTAATTCGTGATCTATTATAAACTATTTAATGACGAAATTTAGCATACACGTATGTATAAATATATATACTCGAGCACTAGACATGGATACACAATTAATATATAAAAGATAAAATATGAGTGCTTACGTATCAATATTGAGATTCAATATTGTAGGATAGTACGTAGAAGTAACGGAGATGATAAACACTAGGTTTGACTTACGAGCAAAACCCTCGAACAATACCCATAACCTCCTTAGTAATAACCCATAGTTTCCTTAACTTTATCCCACTTGAAAACCCATTTTGAAAGTGACACGCTCATGACCTCGTCGTAGTATTTTAAGTGATATAATTAATAATAATAATAATAATACTATTAATAATAATAAAATAAATAATAATATTCTTAATAATAATAATAATAATAATAATAATAATAATTTAAATAAATAAATTTACACATAGTAATATATGTGTAAAACAACTCGCGTAGAAACCTGGTATTTATAGGCATAATTCCTGATTCTGATGCACATGCGATCGCATGGGTTTTATGCCTATTTCTCATGCGATCGCATGGCCGTCAGATCCAGCTCACATATTTTTGTTTTCTTGTTTGTCGACATAATTAAATATAATATATATAATATATATAATTTAAATAATTAATTATATATTATATTAAATTCATGTGCATAGTTGACTTGTAATTTTCGTTCCGATGACTCGTACGTTGTCACTCGACTCATGTCTCGGTTCCGGTTTCTCGAACGCATTTTCGTACGCTTAGAAAACTCGCAATTTACATTTTGTGACTCGTACCTTTGTCAAAATATAGTCTTAAATTATCACTAAACCATATCATTCAAAGTGTATCTTAAACTTTCGAGTGTTTTGGTCATTTACTTCTATAAATCATTGTCTCGCTATTTGTTAATATATATATATATATATATATATATATATATATATATATATATATATATATATATATATATATATAATAACAAATCGTTTTATGACCAAGTTAATATATATTTTCAACATTCATAAACACGTTTTAAATATACGTCGTAAGTTATTCATACAATTAATATTCCAACTTATCATATATATTCAAATAAATATTTAAACCAATAAGTTTAATGTACGGTATCAAACAATTAATACATTGTTACGTTTTCAAGTTATAGTGTACATATATATATATATATATATATATATATATATATATATATATATATATATATATATATATATATATATATACATATAATTGTTCGCGAATCGCCGAGAACAACCGAAAGGTATTTGAATATATGAAAGTAGTTCAAAAATTTTGAGATTCAGTTTTACAGACTTTGCTTATCGCGTCGGAAATATTAATCATACAAATATTAAGTTTAAATTTGGTCAGAAATTTCCGGGTCATCACAGTACCTACCCGTTAAAGAAATTTCGTCCCGAAATTTGAGTGAGGTCGTCATGACTAACAATAAAAATGTTTTCATACCGTATATGTGTTGATAAATAGAGTTTTATCATCGTTGAATAATATGGATAAAACAATCCGATTATTCGAAGCGTATGAGAGAAGTTATCGTAAAAGAGTGAAATAAAGGAATATAGATTCGTCTTAATTTTTGACGTAGTAACGATTGATTTTCGGAATTTAAGAAATAGAAAATCTTCATATTCTAAATAAGATTTGATTCTTCAGGATTTAAGGAGATTAAGATCTTCTTTTATTAAATGCGTAATCTGCCTCGATTGCTATGTCTGATATTTCACTATAAATTGACCTTTTCCGTTTCATTTATTTTCACCACTCTTATAAGCTTCTTCCTTATTTCATACTTACAAAAGATTTGTGAAAATGCTTCATCCAGTTCTGATTCTTGATATTTTCTTGGCTATCATATCATTCATTCTTCTTTTTCATCTACCACCAGAGGAGGTTATTTTCTTCTACTATTACCTTGGGGTTATATTGTTTTTTCATTCTCCCGTGTCTTTATATCGCTATACGCATTGATATACACGGTTTGTAATTTCGGGGTTATTTTCGGGCTTTATATTTTCCATTATATTTCGGAGCTTCATGCTTTCGTTTTCTCTTCCCGACTTTAAGTCAAGCGAATAATGGTCCTAAATTCGTAGCTATACATTTTGGAATGAACATAATTAATGTTCTAAGAAAGAAATGGTAATAGCACAATCTGACTTGTCAAATTACCAGAATACCTTGAAAAAGACCGAATCATTAAGAAAATATTTTCTTGATATTTTTAGAGATTATATAGAATGAAAGAGTTATGTAACATGGTTCATGATGAGGGTGTGATCTGTGAACATTTATCAAGTTCCATTAGAAACTCAGCATGACTTACTGTAATATAATCACGTTGATCAAGTGTCATTATACTATACTTACTCATGCTTCAGCTCCCAACACCACTTCAAAAATATTCATATTTTAACCTCGAAGGTTTCAGAATTTAAAAACTAAAATAGTTTCTTTTATGATGTTACACAGATATCGCAAGGAGAAAATTGATTTCCGATAAGAATGATTATGGAATTATCTCCAGAAATATGGAGGATATTTATAATGAAAGATACGATGATATCTTAGAATTTATAATATCAGGGGATGATGAAGAATATTGTCCGCAAGGGTTTAGATTCGGAAGCAAAGTATTCGTTAATGGCTTCAGCAGATACTAAATCATTTGGATTCTTTGAAGGCAGGTTTAGTCTTTGTGATTTATCCACAGCCTCCTTCATACTTTGCTCAATCCGTTTTTCAGTACCAAAATTTTTCTGAGCTTTGCCAATACACTACCCTTTATCATCAAAATTTTGACTGTTAAAGTCGTTTACAGTTTTTGATGCTTCATCAGCATTTTTCAAGATTTCGAGAACTAGTTCATAGTTTAGGGTGTTTTTCAGAAACTTCACATTCGAAGTCTGTAAGTCTTGAAGGTAAATGTTATATGTATATATATAACTGTTGGCGAAAAATTGCTACGAAATTCAAAATACTGATTTGCTAATTCCTAGTAGTTGGTATGACAATTGTTGTTAAAAGTTGTATATGAGTACTTGATAGAGTTTCAATGAATAATTATCGTAATTTTTCGGAGAGGCTTAATGATCAATGAAGTTGTTGATAAGTTTACTGCTAATGTGGTGGAATATGAAAGGTTCCCCGATAACAAAAATGTATATGCCAAAGTTACAAGTCTGAAAGGTCGTCGTTAACTGGTTGAACGGTTGATAATACAGGATACTTTGAAAAGAAATTGCAAGGTTATTTTCAGTAATAACAATGCTAAAGGATCTTTCACATTTTTGAAGTCAAAGTATAGCTTTAAAAGATGTAGAGATCTAAGAATGATGTCACCCGTTAAATCTTGACTTGGATTCTGATCCGTCAATATCAGAATATGTAATTGAATTTGTATGGAAACGATTGTATATCGCTGTGAGCATAGTTAATAATTTTTGAATCAAAGTTGAAAAATGTACAGTATAACATATTAATTGTGAACTTATATATTTCCCGGGAATTACCTACCCGTTAAAAATTTCACAAGTAATATTTTGTACAAAAGAATTTATATTACCGTCTTAAAGAAAATATATGTATGTATATTTTCTTCAGATGTAACGCAGATTTAATGAGTTAATATCATATTAAGCTCATTTAATTTTTGGCTGGATTAGAAATGAATAATCTTTAAAACATTAAAGATTTCATAATCTTCGTGGAGTATTTTACTAATGTAATCAATACTTCGTTATTCAGTTTTATTGATATTTCCACAGTGAATCATGTTGATGCTTATGGAACTCTTGCTAACTTCGAAAGGTAAAAATGATGTTTTCTGGAAAGTTTCGAGTATATCGAAAATGAAAATGTAAAATCAATTATGTAATTGAATAATACACTTGGTTTATTATGAAATGGAATTCATTAAGTTGGAACAGAGATTGTAGTTAAAAATGGTTAAGTTGTTAAGGAAGGATGTACATCATTGCATATTATTAATATGAACTAACCGAGTAGTACCTACCAGTTAAGATTCACACGTAATAGCTTAGTACGAAAAGATTTATTTTGATTTCAAAATTCATATATATTAAATATACATAAAATTTCTTCAGGGGAAATGAGTTAATACTTCATCGGTTATTGTTGCTGGTATTTCTTGGTAACTACGGTGCGTATGACGTTGATGCTCGTGGAACAGATTGTGAAGTTGGGGTTTGCAATGCGAATGTTGTTGGTGGTGGTAATGGTATTGTTGGTGTTGTTATCGGTGGTACTGTTGATACCGGTGATGCTGCTGGTGCTTGCAACCTTTGCACCATATTCTCCAAAGCCACCACCCGAGCGCGAAGTTCGTTGACTTCTTCTACTACACCGGGATGATTGGCGGTTCGGACGAGCGGATGAATAAGATCCAGAATTTGAGATAGTATATTATCGTGACGAGATACTCTGGAAATAAGAGAAAAAATGGTGTCTCGAACAGGTTCGCCGGTAAGTGCTTCAGGTTCTTCGCCAAGAGGGCAATGTGGTGGATGGAAGGGATCGCCTTCTTCTTGTCTCCAATAATTAAGTAGGCTACGAACCCATCCCCAATTCATCCAGAATAGATGATGGCTAATTGGTTGATCCATTCCGATTACACTGTCTTCAGAATTCAGGTGAATATCCATATCGGAATAGCTGTCAGAGTTTAAGGAATTTGAACTAGATACGGGATCCATCTTGTATAATTAGGGAGATGATTTTTGATATGAATTAGATTATAGAATTTAGTTTGGTATTTTTCAATACAAAATTTACATATGTATATATAATACCAAATTCCATAAATCACGGAGAAATTTTCGGAAGATGTCAGGAAAAGTTTACAGTAACAGATACGCTAAGATATGAATTTTTGTCTATACACTATTTATGCAATAAATGCAGGAAAACGTGTCTAGACTTAAGAATGATAAGCATATAATTTCCGACAAGAAATGATAAGCAAAACTTTTGACATGCAGACACAGTCGAAGTCCAGACTTACTAATGCATCCTAACAACTATCAGTTAGATACACTCATGCAAGACCTGGTTCACTAGGACCAACGCTCTGATACTAACTGTGACGATCGCTCCAAATCCATATGGACGAACACGTCATTCATCGATTTCATTGCGAGGTATTTGACCTCTATATGATACGTTTTGTAAACATTGCATTTTTTTTGAAAAGGCACACCATCAATGAATATTTAAATCAAAGGTTTTCGACATCTAATAAATTCTACATATAGACAATCACCGTAAATAATAGTTTACAATAGTACTTCCTTTGACAATGCAGTCAAAATAAGATACATGGTGATGATTTTGTGAATGCAACGTTTTCTTGAATAAAGCATGCAAGACTCCATGCACATAGCTTGTATAACATGTAAGCAAACAGCGGAAGACTTCTAGGGAACCTGAGAATAAACATGCTAACAAGTGTCAACACAAAGGTTGGTGAATTCATAGTTTTAGTGTTTCGCATAATCTGTATATAAAAGTGAATCACAAGATTTCAGTTGTTTCATCCAGAAACGTTTATCAATAGATTCTACATAACAGAGCACCCTGGTAACTAAGCTTTAACGTTATAATGATAAATACCCCATTCGTTTTAATACACGCAAACCAACGTGTCCTAAACTCAAATAACACACGTCCGTTAAAAGGCTAGCGCTCTAGCTCGGACGGGGATGTCAAGCCCTATGGATCCATATACAACTACTCGCGCCCACCAGTTCTTATAACTGGCAGTTACTAGTTACCAAAGCTAAGAGATTTTCGGTTCAAACTCGGTGTAGAATTTAGTATGTACTTGTATCCATTGCGTTTAAAATATATTGCATGTATTTTCAGCCCACAAATATATATTGCAAAAGCAATTAAAAAGGGAGGAATGAAACTTACGCATATAAATCTAGTATTTTCAGTATTTATAAACAGTCGCATGTATTCTCAGCCCAAAAATATATTGAGTAAAAGGGATCATATGAAACTCACCTTAGCACCATATAAAGTCGTTCACCAAAATGTGACCGAAACTCGAATTACCAAATAACCGTAGATCTCAACCTAGAGAACATATGTTGGTCAATAAATGTCTATCAAGCTAGGTCAGGTCATAGTGTATCACAATCCTAATGCTCGATGTCGACATACAAAAGTTATCCAAAGTCATTTCAAAAAGTCAATTTTGACAATAGTTTAACAAAACGAGACGTACCTTATATAAAGATTCATTTACTCGGTTGGTAATATTCAAAAATCTGATTTATCAATCTCGTAAACAAGTTGTTTAAATCTTAATTGTAGATTCAAAAGCAATTTCAATTAACTTCAATCATAATTCAGTTGCTCATATCTTTTAATCAGTTCATAGAAATTATTCGATATCTAAATGAAAAGTTATTGATTTTTCGCCAGCTTTCCAAAAACATGTATATCATATACCTTTTACCAGTAATATATGTATTTAATTCGTGATCTATTATAAACTGTTTAAAGACGAAATTTAGCATACACGTATGTATAAATATATATACTCGAGCACTAGACATGGATACACAATTAATATATAAAAGATAAAATATGAGTGCTTACGTATCAATATTGAGATTCAATATTGTAGGATAGTACGTAGAAGTAACGGAGATGATAAACACTAGGTTTGACTTACGAACAAAACCCTCGAACAATACCCATAACCTCCTTAGTAATAACCCATAGTTTCCTTAGCTCTATCCCACTTGAAAACCCATTTTGAAAGTAACACGCTCATGACCTCGTCGTAGTATTTTAAGTGATATAATTAATAATAATAATAATACTATTAATAATAATAAAATAAATAATAATAATCTTAATAATAATAATAATAATAATAATAATAATAATAATAATAATTTAAATAAATAAATTTACACATAGTAATATATGTGTAAAACAACTCGCGCAGAAACCTGGTATTTATAGGCATAATTCCTGATTCTGATGCCCATGCGATCGCATGGGTTTTATGCCTATTTCTCATGCGATCGCATGGCCGTCAGATCCAGCTCACATATTTTTGTTTTCTTGTTTGTCGACATAATTAAATATAATATATATAATATATAATTTAAATAATTAATTATATATTATATTAAATTCATGTGCATAGTTGACTTGTAATTTTCATTCCGATTACTCGTACGTTGTCACTCGACTTATGTCTCGGTTCCGGTTTCTCGAACGCATTTTTGTACGCTTAGAAAACTCGCAATTTACGTTTTGTGACTCGTACCTTTATCAAAATATAGTCTTAAATTATCACTAAACCATATCATTCAAAGTGTATCTTAAACTTTCGAGTGTTTTGGTCATTTACTTCTATAAATCATTGTCTCGCTATTTGTTAATATATATATATATATATATATATATATATATATATATATATATATATATATATATATATATATATATATATATATATATATAATAACAAATCGTTTTATGACCAAGTTAATATATATTTTCAACATTCATAAACACGTTTTAAATATACGTCGTAAGTTATTCATACAATTAATATTCCAACTTATCATATATATTCAAATAAATATTTAAACCAATAAGTTTAATGTACGGTATCAAACAATTAATACATTGTTACGTTTTCAAGTTATAGTGTATATATATATATATATATATATATATATATATATATATATATATATATATATATATATATATATATATATACATACATACATATAATTGTTCGCGAATCACCGAGAACAACCGAAAGGTATTTGAATATATGAAAGTAGTTCAAAAATTTTGAGATTCAGTTTTACAGACTTTGCTTATCGCGTCGGAAATATTAATCATACAAATATTAAGTTTAAATTTGATCAGAAATTTCCGGGTCATCACAGTAAGTCATAAAGCAAGCACGTATTAGGCAAAGTAACTACGATAGTCTAGATCATCTATAGCAGTAAGTAGCATGGCAATAACGACAAGTATCATGCAATCGAAAGCAGATAATAGCATGCAGTAGTGAAATCATGTAGTAGCATAAGGCATATTGCAGTAAAAGTAAGCAGCAGCATGCAGCAAGTTCCGCAGAAACAAGTAAACTAGCAAGTTGTAGATTAGTCCTATTAGTGAATCCTACTCAGTCCGGTCTTGACTCACTAACGCAACCTAATTCCCTACAACCAATGCTCTGATACCAAATGTGATGCCCCGTACAAAACCTTCGTGTACGAATCATCAACAACAGGATCATTACAAGGTCAAATACTATATGCTGTTTCAAAACAAGTTTGCATTCATGATAAAAGGTGACGTTTTAACCAACGTCAAATGTTTAACATCCGAAAGTATGCTTCTATGAATAGCAAGCAAAATAATAGTACGTGGCCCATAGGTCGTTACAAATACATTGTTCAAAAGTAACAAAGTTTGAATGCGAAATAAACGTTTCATGCGGTGACATCTCTAATAAGCGCAGCGGGTGTCTACAAAGCATGACTAGTACAACAGCGGAAGTAAGCAACCTTAAGCACCTGAAAAAAACATGCTTAAAAACATCAACACAAAGGTTGGTGAGCTATAGTTTAAGTATAACAGTAATGTAAGGTAGGCCACGAGATTTCAGTGCTTCAATCAGCGTTTCAAAACAGTATGAAAAGTATATGTATAACCGTGGGCACTTGGTAACTAACTTAACGTTTATCACCCCCTAAAAGTACACTTGGCGAGTGCGTATGTTACGAAGTATTAAACACCCGTTAAATGCTAGCGCTACTAGCCCGAGTGGGGATGTCAAACCCTATGGATCCATATCTAAGATTCGCGTTCACCGGTTCAAAGACCAATGACTAAACTTTACCGAGCTAAGGGGAAAGTTTATGCCGTTGTATAACCCACACATATAATAAGTTTAAGTACTCGTGCCTAGTATGTAAAACGTAAAATGCGCATGTATTCTCAGTTCCCAAAATAGTTAAAGTAAAAAGGGATGCTATAACTCACAGTGAAAAGTAGTAAAAGTCGATACGCGGGATAGGTAAGTAAGTGGTTGGTCCGAAAGTCCTCAACCTAAGTCAAAAGTTACTAAGTTAGTAAATCGTTCCCAAAGGTTTAAAAGTATGTAAATTAGGTCTTAAGTACCATCATCATTCATCATCACACAAAAAGTGTAAAGTAAGTTTTAAGTCAAGACTAGGGTTTGAAACAAGGGATGACTTCGTTCAGTCACCACGACCTCTATACAAACTGAAATGAGGTGAGACCAGTGGCCATGGCTCCGTATATGAGTCCCCTAGAGGATGACCAATTTCCAGAACCAAACTCGTCTTTATTTGACCGTGGTGATGGTTTAAGTGCGAGTAGGTCAGAAATTTCAGCATAACGTTAATAGGGTGTAGTGACTTTCGGGAGGCCATAGATCCTAAATCGTAGCTCGGATTAAGATGAGGTATAAACAGAAAATCATCTACTCGAACCGAACTAACTGAAAACAAACTTTCCAGTAGCCCAGGTAGTCTGATCAGTTCTAGAAACAGTAATAAATGTGTTCCGGTGGGTTCTTGGTGCTTGATGCTCATCACGGTTCTCATCCTTGATGCGTATAGCTTCAAGTGTACAACTCGTTGATGAGTTTACATCATCTTAACTAAGGTTTGACCATCATAACACTAGTGTAAGTCTAAGATATGTAGCACAACTCACTTAAGAGTTGTATGCAGTTTGATGAACCAAAGTTACATCAAGATCTTATATCCGACACATACAAGAGTTCTACTAGTAATATTAAGCTACAAACTTGAAAGTAAACTAAATAATCAAGATCTTATGTTGTAGAACTTAGATCTTAGCTAGATCTTAAAGATCCTAGACTAGAAAGTCTAGATCTAGTGTTCTTAAGTTAGATCCTAAGTTACAAAACTTGGATCTACACTTTAATGAAACCATAAGTTATGAAACTTAGATTTTCAACTTGAAAAATGTATGTAAGCTTGTAAGCTCTTATTTACAACATAATTAGAAGACCATAAGCTATAGAAACTTAGATCCAATACAAATATATGAAGTTATAACTAGAAAGTTATACTTCCATGTTCTTGAACTTACAAAGTTAACTTTGGTTCAAGAAAAATGAGATCAAGATTAACTAGTAATACTTGACCAAATTAACAACATCACAACTTTAAATAATTAAAATGAAGAAATAAAGTAAGGTTACAAGTATTATGTTCATGTTTGTTTCATACTTGAGAAGATTCAAATCAAAGTTTAGATCTTAAGAATTCAAGTCTACAAAACATGAACACAAAGAAAATCATCAAGTTTATGAACCTTAAATCTTGAAAACATTTAAGAGTAGAACTATAAACTAACAAGTTTAAGTTCTTATTCTTGGTTCTTCATCAAACAAAAGAGTGAAGAAAGCAAGATTTATGGAGATGCAAACTAGGAAGTTTGATCTTGAATAACAACCAACAAACAAACAACTAACAAGACAAGTAACAAATGATGATGATATTTTCGGTTTTCATGAAAGAAAAAGAAGAAAATTAAGGCTTGTTACTTACAAGTTTGAGAGAGAATATTGAGAGAAATTGAAGTGTTGTATGTATGTGTGTGTAAAGGAAATGAAATGCAAGTAAATAAGTAACAAAGTTTGAAAAAAAAAGAACTCCCTTTATGGAGCCAAGAGTGGACGGTTTTTGTAGCCAAAGAGGAAGGGTCAAATGCAACCTTTCAAGCATGGGGAGGAGGTGATAGCTTAGAATGGTAATAAAGCAAATTGGTATGGGAAAGTGGTGTAAATGTGTAAGTAACTAGATTCCTCATGATTAATTAATCCTTGATCTTACTCTTAATAATTCATTAGCTTAATGTTGGGCTAACTAGTCCATTAAGAAAGTAGGGTGGGCTTCCAAGTCCATATCAAATAATAAAAGCCCAAGTTCAAGTAAGTATGCAATTAATCAAATAAAGCCCAAGTAATTAACTAGTAACCTTAGTTAATTAAAATGACTAATAATAATTAATCATGAATGTAAATAATATTTGAAAATATTATTCGTAAAAAGTACGTGTGTCACAAAGACGAATCGGGGCATGCCAAGTCATGTACGGTAACAAGTAAATGTATAAAAATACATTCATTAAACACAAGCATTAATAATAAATATTATTAATTAAACGTTGGAAAATCCAAGGTCGTTACATTAAGTAAACCAAAGTTTGAAAAATTCGGAGAAGCACTTGGAATGGTCTGCAAGTCATCGATAGAAGAAAATTTTCATTGAGGGGAGTGTTAAAATACAATGTAAATTTAGTATAATAAGAAATTAGTATATATGAGGAAAAATATCTAGACATTAATATGTTAAAGGAAATAATTTAGATATTTGTATATGGTAGGAAAAATCTAGAAATTTGTATTTGATAGAAAAAATCTAGATATTTGTATGTGTAGAAAATATCTAGATATTTATCCATGGAAATATCTAGTTTCTAGAATGTTCCATGGGGTAGTATAAATATGGGTGATGAGTAGTTCATTTGTGCAAGGTGTGAGTAAGTGAAGTGTGAAGTAGAGAAGAAGTAAGAAGTGAAGAAGAGTTAGAAGTAGAAGTTGTGAAAAGAGTGAGTTGAGAAGTAGAGAAGAAGTAAGAAGTGAGAAGAGTGTGAGTAAAGAAGAAAAGCTTGTAAGTAAGTAATATTGTAATTGTATTTTATATTAATAAAAGTGTTCTTTGTTAAGTTTCCCGGTTAAGCCTTAGTTTGTGTTTAAGTTCTTAGTGCACTTGTGTTGTTCTTATTATATGGTCGGCTCTGCCGCCTAAGTGATACATGGTCGGTTATACCGTCTAAATGATATATGGTCGACACTGTCGCCTAAGTATTATTGTGCACTAAAGATTTATAAAATTAAATGCTAACCAACGTCAAAGTGTTGGTGTAGTGAGTGAGTATAACCTAGGTCCTCTATAGTGGGTGTGTTGGGCTCGTCGAAGCTTCCAACAATGTACAACATAATGGGTGGTGGTGGTGGTGGTGGTGGTGGTGGTGGGGAAGATATTAATGAAGATGATTATGGGTGAAATTTTTAAGAAACTTGGGGAACCAAACGTGTATTTTGGACTAACGATCGTTAATAAATTTGACGAATATTACCTTAATTTTATAATTTTTGAACATGTAATCCTTTTCTTGAGCAAAAATAAAATTGAAGTTGTTTTCAGGCTTACACAAATTGCGGGTTACCTTGATTGTCAAATTGAGTAACTTATGTTATTTTTTCATTCAAGTTTCCCATTATTATATACTCCGTATAATGCTTTCTTAGCAATTTGGATAGGGCTATATCATTGTAAATCCGTCTTATTTGATACTAAGATTATGAGATGAAATTGTTTATGTAAATGCGTCTTAACATTGTTTATTGAATTGTATAGGACATTCAACCACTACTCCTCTAAATTACTTTTAAGGCTTCACTATATATTTCTCTTTTCAGAATTTCGCTTTTAGACCGTCACCCTTCATTGTGCTCTCATATGAAATGCAGATTTCCCACTATCATCAATTTTGCCCATAACTAGAGGGAGGTGGTCTAATATTCAATTATGCGATGTTCTACTATTGGTTTACTTGTCGCACGTACAAATATAGTTGGATAATGGGTGCATGTGTGGTCTAACAAAAACGTGCATGTGTGGTCTAATAAAAACTTGATGATCGACTTTCTGGTTCACCCCAAATTGAGGTGTACTCCACATATAGCCATTCAGATAATTTATTCAGTAAAAAAAAATAAACACTTTTAGACAATTATTGGATTTTAGATCAAACGTTTATCACTAGATTAAGGACGGAAAACAATAACCTAGGTAGAGACGTATACGATTACGCTTCGGAATCGAATAAACCAACTAAACAGTAATTAGAACGACGCCTTAGGGTTTGTATTCGGTTGGGTTGTGTTTAGGGACGATTGCAAACGATAATATGACAGCTAGGAGGTGTAGGGTTCGTAACCTATCAAAGAAACCCGACACCTATATTTATAGCCACCTGCATGGAACATCGGGCGACGGTCTTTGACCATCGGCCGATGGTCCACGTCCCTCGACCGATGGTGCCTTCCATTGGTCAATGGTCAGAGTTTCCAACCAACAACTCTAAACTCATCCTTCGACATTGGTTAAACACAATAAACATTAATGAACGATAACTAATATTCAAACACAAAGGTTCACATATTACATGACTGAAATATAACGTGTATTAAACATAGACCGAGGATTGCATGCACCAACAACACTAATTTGTTATTTTCAGATTACTACATATATACATATAGTCATCTATATATACCCATACAACCATCTATATTCATAACATGACTTATTGAAGAAAAAAAAAAGTAAAAAGCCTCTTAATGAATGTTAACGATAGTCCTTACTATCACATTTTAGTTCTTTTGATTCAGTAGACTAATTACTAGCTACATACGAACGAGATAGGAAACTTTAAACTTTAAACTAGAAGAAAACTAGTATCGTGAAAAAAAAAAAAAAAAAAAAAATACACAAGTTTGAGGTTGGACGTACCTAGACGTGATTTTTAGGTTCAAAGAACCTGGCCATATATTGTATTCAAACGGTTTTAATTTTCCGCTTCTCTTGTGCAATACGGAGTATATTATAAAACCAAACAAAAATGTTGTTCTCTAATAAAAGTTATAATTGTGATACAACGATATGATAGGCCCAATAGATAGATGTCGTTTTTTGAAATGAGAAGTTATGTGCATGCAGGGTGATCATTTTTAGTTTGCATAAAATGAATAGAGTTGAGTTTATCAAATTTTGTTTCTGTTCGTTCTTATAACTTTATAAGCTTTTTATTACGAATTCTTGTTATCCTCAACTTTAATTTACAACTAATTTTGACTAGTACTAGTATGAGAAAAAAATAAGTTAAAATTTTTGGTAAGCAAGAAAACCCTCCTATTAACGAGCACATTGGCTCCATCATAGAAGGTAAAACCTCGGATAATCAAGCCTCCCGAGCGCGAGACCTGGTACCGGGTGAATTGCGCATTATGCGCACCCTCTAGTCACAATCCTTTTTTGAACAATTTGGCATAGCCAAGGATTGAACCCGTGCGGTGTGCTTCATTGGGCAACTCGGTGGCCACTCAGACAAACCTGCGTGGTTAAATATAAATTAAAGATGATATCTATATAGGTTTATTGGTTTATAATAATTCTTCCCTTATTTAAAGGATAGTGCTATTTTCACTTAGAATTTTAATAAATTCACTTACTTTTATTCATAACGTACAGACATTATAGCATGTCAAAAAAGGATTTATCAAAATACTAAGTGGAAATATCACCACCTTTATTTAAAACAGAAAATCCATAAATAATATATTTTTAATTTTCTATAAAATTACACCAAATTTTTTACTTTTTAAAATCAATTATAAAAATTTCACATCTTTTACAAATCAACCACATAACTTTCCGCTTATTATAAATCAACCACATAACTTTTCACTCTATTACGCAGTATTATTTAACTTTTTCACTTATTACAAATCAACGTTATAACTTTTTAATAACTGCTCATTATTATTATTATTATTATTATTATTATTATTATTATTATTATTATTATTATTATTATTATTATTATTATATATATATATATAGTTTTTTCTATTTTGTTAAATGTTTTGTACCAACCGTTAATGTACGTCTTACTTTATTATGTGGTACCTTTTGCTTGTATACGTGTACACTTAATTAATTATAATAATATATTGGATCTTAATTTTTATGAGAAAGTATGTCATTGTTAGTAATGTTTACTATTGAATTATTCCTAGGAAGGAAATGCTAACGGGGCGCTGATGTGACGGTTAGTCATGGAGAGAAAATATGTCATTGTTGAGAGCACTTTAATAATTTACTTTCATTGGTAAGAGTGAAACTTGAAGTATATTACTTCTCTAGTTCTCTAATAATTCCAAACCAACATGCAGTTCCCTTATTTTCTAATTTGGTATTTTCTAATTTGGCTTCTATACAATGCTCACGACGTTTTTTATGAAATGTTGTAGGCAGGGGCTGAAGATACTGGATGTTGGAAGGGGGTGCTCGCCCCCTCCGGCTTTAAAAAACATTCACATTAAGAAAAGATTACTAAAAATATGGTTCTTTTAATGTTTACCCCCATGTCACTAGTTTTACTTCCTCTGTAGTCGGATTTAAGTTCCGTCACTGATAATATTATTGAAACTTTATGACAGAATCTTTTATCCATATTTGTTATGATTAAATGTACACCTTTTATTGATATGTTTATATATTAAATGTGCTAGAGTAATGCTAACAGAACTTTTAAGATCGTTTGTTGTTCAAAAACGGGTTTTCCACTTTTTTTTAAACAACACCAAAAATATATGCGTATTAAAAAGCGACTAGCGAGAAGCTGTAAGCAAAAATAAAAAATAATTTACAAAGCGTTCAAAGGGTCTTGTAACCACACCGACCAATTGACTCTACTCTTTTTAAACCTAGCATACAACCAATTAAAGCTAGACGCAACAATGCTATCAAATACATGGAATTTTTTAAATTTTGAAGACTATGCTATTCCGGAGCCTCCAAATGTTCCATAGAATAGATATGATGATCGCCCGAACGATGATTCTTTACTTATCGCTTATAGGAACTTCATCCACCCATGACTAAATACCATTAAATGGAACTCCACAAAGGAATATCCATGTT
Source organism: Rutidosis leptorrhynchoides (assembly GCF_046630445.1). Classification (NCBI taxonomy): domain Eukaryota; kingdom Viridiplantae; phylum Streptophyta; class Magnoliopsida; order Asterales; family Asteraceae; genus Rutidosis; species Rutidosis leptorrhynchoides. The sequence goes on along the minus strand of NC_092340.1, from coordinate 334,110,485 downwards.
GATCCATCTCCCCACTTATATACATAAAATTTTGTTGTATCACACGAGACAAAATGTGCAAATCGTCTTCTAAACAGTTTGTGAACATACTACATGCCCCAATTCCAAAATCCAAACATTGAGCTGCCAGTGAGAACACAAATAGGGGCTCTTCCTACTCTAAGATCTCACAATAGAGGAATTTTTTTTAAATAGTAAAATATGCATGGTATTTTACATTAATATATTTTCAAACGGATAATTTACAATAATAGGAAAACCAGAATCTCATTTGCCGGTTTGCATGATTTTCGAGCCAAACGGGCATTTCATTTACCGGTTTACATTGACGTGGCTGACTTAAACACTTTTCAAGATTCTTGTTTGAAACCGCCAATTAAAATGCCGGTTTGAGTGTGAACAGACGCCTGTAACTGCTTACATTAATCATCCCAATCGGTGTTAAAAAAACTAGCCAACCGAATAATCCCACGTGCAAACCGGCGTTTGAAATGCCGGTTTGCAGCCAAATATAAACCGTCATCTGTTTGATCGGTTTGCATCATTATGTCAATTATCTCATAATTTTTCACAACCTAATCGAATTTACAATGAATCCGCCACAACCAAGATCGATTCCGGTCGATGAATCATTGAAAATTTTACAATCTCAAGGAACTCACAGACCGTATAAAGTTTTTATGGGTGTCGAAAATGTTCCTGACACTAGCGCAGAAAAAGTAAAACCAAGACGATCGGATCGGGGTTTATGACATCATATGGAAGGTCTCCAAGTTGCGGACGAGTTTATAGATGAACGTGTGTACGCTTATATTGAACAAACGGGTTTAGGTCAAATTTTTAAAATCGGATACCAGCTAGAGGATCACGCTCTTATTTCAGCGTTGATTAAACGTTGGCGGCCGGAGACGCATACCTTCCACTTCCTTATTGGTAAAATATTTTTAACCAATTAATTTGTATTTATATAATTTATAATTCGTGTGTGTGTGTGTATATATATATAATTTATAAATTGTATATTTATATAATAAATATAATTTATATTTCGTATTGATATAATTTAGAATTCATATATTTATATAATTTAAAATTCGTATATATAACAATATATATATATATATATATATATATATATATATATATATATATATATATATATATATATATATATAAAACAATATATATATATATAACAATATATATATATATATATATATATATATATATATATATATATATATAATTTATAATTGTGTAGGAGAAGCAACGATACATTGCAAGATGTTCAGATTTTATGGGGTTTACTCATAAATGGAGATGTTGTGTTCGATACATGGCGCAAAATGGTGGATGGGGAATGGGTTGCTTTTGTTGCCCAATATTTAGGGATTGAAGTTCGTCATATTGATTTAAAAACCGGACACGTCAAATAGCTACTTTATGCAAGGAGTTGAATGAGCCTGTTGGTGACACTATTATATCTCAGTAACAACGGGCTAGAGTTTATATGTTAGTTGCCATGTCTGGCATTCTATTTCCTGACAGTAATTCCACCAGTGCTCAATTGAACTATCTGTTTAACCTCATCAACTTTGAACGTTTGAGTGGGGTAGTGTGGTGCTTGCACATGTATATAGAATTTTGTGTCGTACAGCTGATAATTCAAACCAACAAGGCATAAATTGTGCGATGCTTTTAGTACAACATTGGTTGTATGTAAGAATTCCTAGTCTTGTGCCAACTCTTTGTCAAAATATAGACTTTACATCCAGTACTCCGTTGAATGCACCGTATGGTATGAGGTATATTAATTTAAATATATATACTTCTAGTTACTTCTAGTTCTTTTAGTTATTTGTAACTGTATAAGTTAATTTCATTAATGTATGTGGTTTGGAAAAAAGAGCTTCGTAGATACACCCGCACATGTATTGAGTACGTGGCGCACATCATTTTCGGGGTTACGCAATAGTGAGGTATAAACGAGTATATATATATATATATATATAAAGTTTATAAATTATATGTAGATTTTAAAATAAATTGATATTATATTATGTTGTTGAAGTTTCAATGGCTTCCATATGGACCGATTTTGCACTGGCTACCAGCTGAGTTTAGAGCTGATAGTAACATGTGGACATACTGTGGCGTGATTATATATTGGGCTACGATTGAGATACATCTCCCAGATAGGGTATGCCGAAAGTTCGGATGAATTCAGGATATTTCGGCGTCGGAGTTATTGTTCACACTACATCAGCATCAAACCATACATGCCACAACCCTTAGGTCAAGATCCAACATGGATATAAGGCTTACGAGCTCTCAAGTTCTGTACATCGTGCAGTGGAATGAACGAGCTCACAGGGTCTATATTGGTACGTTGGGGGTGGGCACGACTGAGCGTTACTTTCCGTGGTACTAAGCGCACAATAGTGGTAATAAGTGATATTAGAAGAGCATAACCCGCCAAACAATATCGTGATTGGTGAACAGAAAAGAATCTTTATGAAAGTAACATAATTATTTTATAGTATTTGTGTGAAATGAATTGGTTTTAATACTTGTTTACATTTACCTAATATGCATGAGGAGGGTTTAACTAGGATAAGCGTGATGGCTGCAGCTCAAATGCAACCAAACAATCAACCAAACCTGCAGCCTTTTGTTGACTTTCCGCGTCAGTTGATGGGCTTCATGCATCCAACTCAGCAAGATCCGGGTTTTCAGTACTATGGTACACAAAACTACTAATAGTCGGATTATGATTTCCCTCAGCATACAAATCAGCGTCAATCCTTCAGTGCCACCCCAGACCCGAACCTGTCTATATACGATTATGGTTATGGTCATACCCCTCAACAAACTCCAAGGAACTCTCCTTGACAAATGGGAGATATGGGAACTCCATCATATGGACAACAAACTCCAAGGAACTCTCCGTTTGAAATGGGAGATATGGGAACTCACTCATATGTTCAGCGGAACTCTCCGTTCACGATGCCGAATATGGGAGGTCCATCACATGTTGATGAGAATCTACGTCATGCGAAGGAAACAACAGCTGATGAGCCCGAGCCCCCCCACCACAGAAACTCCGGAGGAGTGACCGGATTTCATTTCCACCACAATGTGGTACCGGTGGACACAAACTTGAGCATGGACATAGACGTAGACGTTGATTGGGTGTTTATTTTAATGATTGTAATAGTTAAGTTTTTTTTTTTTTATGATGCCTTGTGTCTTGTTCTTAATTTTTATTATAATGTTTGTATTTTTATTTATCGTTTTATAGTCAAATTAATAAACTAACAATTTAATTACAAACATGAATAATAAAAGGAAAAATTATAAAAAATAAAAAGTAATATTGTCCATAAAAAGAACAATATAAAATATTAAAAATAAAAATAACACAACACACAAACCGGCGTCTGAGTTGCCGGTTTGTGTGCTTTTAGGGAACGAGTGGCAAAAAGGCAAAGTCAGTGGCCACATCTGCAAAGTACCATGCAAACCGACATTTGAAATCTCGGTTTGGGTCGAAAACATGCAAACCGGCATTTGAAATGCCGGTTTTTCTATTTTTGTAAAACTCCCGTTTGAAAATCTGTTTCTGTAATATACCATGCATGTATTACTATTTTTCTAAAAAAATTCACAATAGAGGCGCCTTGTCCCTAGGATTTTTGTTGAGCCGGAAGATAACACATCTATCTAGAGCATACACTCTACATTATACTATCTATAGTTAATATTAAATTTCTAAAATGATAATATCATAAAGAAGCAAATTTTAAGCATAAAAATAATTCAAAAAAAAATAATAATAATAAGACATCTTTGATGATGTCATTATTTTATATTAAATTTAATTAAAAAATAATACGAAATCTTTTATAAAAGGAAATACTAATCTTCAACAGAACACCAACATATTTACAAATTTTAAAGAATGTTGTACAATCTTTATATAATAATTGTATTTTTAATTTATAAAAAAATTTCAAAAGGCATTTATTATTACTAATAATTATTATTAAAAATATAAATACTTTACTTTGACCAAACTTTATTATTGTTATCTATTTTTATTTTTTCATAGTAAGTATAATTATAATTATTATATTATTAATATTCAAATATGGATTGTCTTTATGAGATTAATTACGTTGCATATATATGCGAAAATACATGTCTCTATATATTTGTAAAGACAACAACGAGTTTATTAGTTGAACGGGTCATTAAAATAAATGACTTTAGCATTTACATTCAGTTAATATCTAAAACATGTCATTAAATTGTTTCGTTTAAACAAACCCGTGATTTCACGGGTCATTTCATTAGTAATTTAAAGATTTTTCTAACTACAACTCTATTTCTGCTATAAAGTCTTTTCACAAACGGATCATAAATTATTAAATTTTATAATACTTCTATGTACACGTACGGAAACTTCCAAGGCCGTAGAAAAATCCTACGAAGTACTCCGTATAATTTATCTACTTAATTTACCAACACACTAGGATATACAATCATTTAACGCTAGGTCGATAGCAAAAGGTTATTTTATTTAGAGAATATTTGTTTTAGAATAGATCGAATATACCGATAATACTTGTAGCAATATAATTAATATTAATATTAATACTCTATCATATGTATTTATTTTACAATGGCTTTATAGATTCTAAATATCTTTTTGCAAATGGAATATGCTTTTAGTAGCATTAGTTGGTACTTTGCACGGATCCGAGTGGCAGATGAGTTTTTGCTGCTAGCTGATGGTACGTGAAAATAATATCGCAAATGTCGCTACAAAATATTACTCGATCTGTAACTTAATTTAGGATATTTTAATTTGCATTTTAATTTTAATTAACGTGTTTTTCTTGTTTAGTATAGAGCATAATTTTATATTTGCATGTACTCGATCGTATATTTCTCAATTATATCTAACATTATTTATATTTATAAAGTTATTTCAGTTTGCTTTATTTTTATAATTTGTATTTATTTTTATTCTTAGTAAAATTTTATTTTAATTTGTTGATATTATTAATTATTAATTAAAACATTTTTCCTATAATTTTATTTATTTTTATAATTTGTATTTATTTTTATTCGTAGTAAAATTTTATTTTAATTTGTTGATATTATTAATTATTAATTAAAACATTTTTCCTATAATTTTATTTACTTAAAAGACTTTATTAAACAAACATAAAATAATATAAAAACCAATTAATGATACGTAAATGAAGAGATTTGCACAAATTATATGTCGAAAATGAAGGGAGTTTGAATGAACACAGTTACTAAAATGTCCACATTCATTCGCACATGCACAAAGCATATTCCTAAGCAACATACATATATACACTAATAATCTAATGATTTTCTCTCTCTATATATATAACACCATAATGTCATCATCTATACACACCTTCTATTTTCTTCATCTTTCACTTTTCCAAACATTTAATACTTAATTTCTTATATATAAATAAATCACAACCTCACTGAATAATTGACTAATTGATCAGTATTATTGTAGAATATATATTTCAAAATGGGCAGGTTTCGAAGAGTAGCAGAAGCGTTTCAAATAGCATCAAAGATGACAGATTGTGACAGCAGTGGCAGCGACCACTCGCCTGAAACCATGTTGGATTTTTCTGATTTGGTTAACTCGTTTATCGAGAGTAACGATGGTGTTGTCGATAGGGATTTTGATCGTAAAATGAACGATGAATGTAGTTCTGATGAAATTGATGATGATATGGAGGAGATGAAGGATTCATTGAAGATAATTTTTCGATTCGAAAATGACAATTCGAGGAAAATTGTCGTTTCAGAAGTTGAGAAAGCAAGGTGGCGCGTGATGGGAAACTTATCGTCGTCAGGATCTAAACGAACATTTATGGCTCGTCTGCGCGATCAAGGTCTCGATGCAGGTACTTTATATTCTAACCTTTTGAATTTAAATTGTTATTTTTATAATGAGTGTGTGTTTGTTGTTAAAAAAACTAAAATTGTAACATTAAGGTTATAAAACAAAAATCATATTGCACAATAATATGACTTACTGTTCAATTTGTTCTATTACGTCGCAAAAAACACGCAACATATCAAAAAGGGCGAGGGCATTAACCGGTCTGGAATTAGGTGTAACTATATTACAAGCTTATATTTTTACCATATTAATCTTTATTTACTTGAATGATGCTATAAATCTCCATTAAAGTGGTTATTTATTTATAATTTAACAAAATCATTAAGCGGCGCACTAAAAACACCCCAAAAAGGCTTTTGTGGCGTTATTTGTGGCCGAAAGCGGTGGTTTTTTGCGCCCCTAAAGACGTTATTTTCTGTAATGAGATAACATACCGGTCACGGGAGAATTAACCCGGTTAAACTGCGTACTTCTAAAATAGTTCACCCTCCTAGTAATCAGAATAGGAAAACTTTATTCGTTTAAATGTTTTGTGTGTCAACTTCTTTTCTTTTTTTTTTTTAATCTTATGCCATCTTTTTTCATGAGATGTTATCATTTTAATTACTTGATTAGTAGTATTGTTTGGGTTACTGAAAATTTACTCTGTAGGTCTTTGCAAATCCAAGTGGGAAAAGAAAGGGAGGCTTCTTGCTGGTGATCATGAATATATCGATGTTATTTTCGCGGGCATACGTTACATTATCATTTTACATCCTATAGAAGAATTCGAGATAGCTAGGCCAACTAGTAGTTACAGTTCGTTGCTCAACGTTCTCCCTCAAGTTTTAGTTTGCAAAGTCGACGAATTCAAAGACATTGTGAAAATAATGAGCAAAGCAATAAAGAAATCGATGAACCAAATGAAACTTAAAGTGCCACCATGGAGGCGGCGTGAGTACGCTCAAGCTAAATGGTTCGGGTCTTACAAAAGAACCACCAATGAGTTTCCGACTAACAAATCATTAGATTTGAATTTGAATGTAAACGACAACATAACAGTCGGGTTTGCATCGATGCCTGGAGGTTGTTATGGTAGACATATAGAAGATTTTGGTAGAAAGGATTTTGGGTTCAAGATGGGAAATTTGTCAATGGTGTTGGCCATGGATGGAGCAAACTAAACATATTTTTTGTCAATATATAGATCAATTTGTTTGTTTATTTGGTGATTATTTTTTGAAAGTAGATGAGTATTATATATAATGCTTTCTTAGCGATTTGAATAGGGCTATCTCATTGTAAATCCATCTTAGTATTATTTTTGAAAAGTTTATGAATGAACTTGTTTATATAATGCTGTAGTTTATACCTTGTTTTCGAAAGTTGGGACAATCAAACTAAAAGTGTCCAAATCTCACTGCTGATATCCCCACAACATACGTTTGGATCTGTCCTTAGCGAAACTCAAGTGAACTACTTCAAGCCCTCTTTATCATATCTTCTAAAAACCTCTATACGGGTTGGAAGCAAATTTCCTCATTCACACGTCTGTTTTGGGAATCACACTCGCCCCTATATTGCTTGAACGACTTGAGTGATGTTTGTTTTTTGAGATGTTTCTGTCTGAAGATGTGTGAATCATGTCTGTGTAGAGAAGATGTGGCCTAAAAGTATGTATGTTGAATAGTGAAGACTGTTTGTTTTTATGTTTACAAAATAACTTAATCATATCTGCAGCGCGCACTAAGAAGCATATTTCTAAGTTTACGAGTTTGCAGACAAAATAAGACATTATATTATCTTTTATCTTCAGAAAAACAAACAGTCTGAGTAAAAACGCATGCGAACGCATATAAGACATAATAAGATCTACACATATTGAATAACAAACAACACCTTAGGTCCATGTAGGAACGACTAAGATAAAAATGTAATAGAAAAAACAGGTAAAATGTTGTTTACATTTTTAAAAAAGGGTATTTTGTTCAAGTTCCCTTAACCGAAGTAAAATAATTTGGATATCCATGAGTGCGTTTCCTGCGAGGTTAAACTTCATAACGCCATAGATAACGCGGCGTTTGTAGGGTACTCACATTGAATAATTATTGAAATTAAAATAAATAAAAAAAATTCGTTTGAAATCAGTCGAACGGTCTCAGCACCAACCAGACGCTGCCACGTGCCCCTGACGATTCTCTCACCATCCGTCAGATTTTAAACTGACGCACCGACGCGTTAGTTTTTGATGATGCGATAAAGGCGTCAAGGGCGTCAAATACGGCCAGATCAGTTGACGGGGTTGCTTTTGACGCCGCGTTGGAAACAGTCTAATGGACGTTTGTGGGTGATTTTGGTTGGGGCGTTGGTCAATGTGAAACGCAATAGCGAGGAGGAAAGAAGTTGAGGTGCCAAGTGCTGATTGGATAGTGTTTTTTTTCTCCCACATTTTATTATTTTACTTATCAAATACCAATCAAATTCTAACACATCACTCATAAACTTTCTACAACCCTCCCAACAAACACCACCCATTACAACTCTCCCATTCCCAAACATCATAATTCCAAAAGTATCCCTTATTCACTCCACGTCACAATTACCATTATCCATCAAAAAGTATCCCTTATTCACTCCACGTCACAATTACCATCATCCATGGTCTAAAGAGTCATGTGTTACTATGTTAGTACTTTCAACTCTTTGGTCCCTTACTAGTGTGCAACAATTCATCTTTTTAATCATCTAAATTTTTTGAATAATTAACGTTGGAATAAGAAACAGAACCCAAATAATCTATTCTTTAAGTTAAATGGCCACCTTTGCTAAAAACGAGAATCAGTGTATGTAACTTCATCTGTTTTTTCATTGTTTGCAGTTCATCTTCATTTTCCTGCGAAATAAAGTGTTGAAATTACCACACATCAACATGGGTGTCACATATATTCATATATGTACCAACTAACATTAACCTGTGCTTATATTTACGTTTGTATTGCTACCCTTTTTTCACTAATTACTATGAGAAGTTAAAACTTTTACAGATTCACCTACTCAGTTCTATAACCAGGCAACGCCCAAGTATAATACTCGTTTGATACGAATTGTAGGCCTGGCCTTAGAAAACGAAGCTACTAACATAAAGCAAGCCGGAGCTTGAACAAAAATTTCATTCCTAAACCTCTTCAAATAAATTGATTCTTTTGTACGCATATATACTGATACATACCGAATGATAAAGGCCCATGATTTGCAATCTATTAGTTCGATAGAATGTAAAACAAACTCAAATGATACATAATCAATAATCTTTCTAAATACTTGGATCGAAATGTATTTCTAGTTGCACAACAAGAAACTAAACAAACAGCCTTCCTCAAATTCCATAGACGAATAATACACCTTCCTTTAAATATATTTTATTATTATTATACTTATTTATATTTATATTATTTTTTATATAAAATATAGATATAGATATATAGAACATACGTACATACATGACCAAAAGCGAATTGGCGCATCGAGGATTTTAAGGTGTAAGAAGGGGAGAGCCTTCCTTGAGGAGAACAAAGACACTGCCACCATCTCCCCTAGAGATCCTAAGTTCTTCATCAAGGTATGTCGTTAATAACCATGATTCAGCATTCGTCTGAGATATGGAGAACTTTAATGGAGGTTGATTCGAAATCGTCCTTGCAACATTTGAAGCTGTATCTTGCACAGATGTGATCAAACCTTTAAACGGAGCAAGGTCGATCTTTTGTCCTAAAAATTCAACATTTTCTGGTAAAACAATGGAGTCTGTTAATTGTGGTGTCCCAATTATCCCTTCATCAAACTTGATCTGCATTCAGACAGTAAATAGTTATATATTGTCCCTGTCAATTATCTTAGTAACTCCTTATGAGTCAATAGACGTTTCTAAGATTTGATTAGGGTGACAAAATGGGTGGGTCTAAAAGGTCAAAACAGTATGTAGTGTACCTGCACACGCTTAGGACTCCTGACTTCATATTTAGCGTTTGTAGTGATAGCAGTTGTGGACCCCAATCCAGAGAAAACAACACAATTCTGGACAGTGAAATTCTCAGAGTCGATGGTTTGTGATATCTCGTCAACCTTCACCACTGGAAGCGAACCACTCGATAACAAAGGATATAAGCCTAGAAAGGATGTATAGCTGAAGTAACACAAACAAAATGACAACCAACACTTACAATATTAGCGTCAAAAAGAACGGCAAGTATAACTAATATTCAAAACTTTCCTCTGATGCTATGTTTTATACTCACCTAGAAACCATGTTCTTGTATTAAATTTACAGAACTATCATACCCAACACACATAGAAGAATTACAGAATAATGAGGTTTTTTGTTTTTATTAACAATTTTTTTGATCTAACCATTTTAGGCCATTGTACTTTTTATTATTTAACTACAGTACTTCATTAAAGTGGTGTAATCATCTTGTATCAAAAATATCATTAACATGGAAGCTAAATGGTTACTTATCTGTTTGTCTCATTGTTATTAGTAATACAGTATTAAAGTGATGTGCAAACAAAAATTGGACCACGGCTCGAATAGAACAAGCCAGTATAAGTACTTTGTAGTTGTACAATCTTTGTTCATTTAAAGCTACAACATCAAGCTGCAAGGTTAGCTAGTAGTCACTTTTATTCGTTAGTTAATTAAACGTAACAATCAAGTAGTACCTGGCCTAAACCTAAACCAAACACAACAACTATCATATTCAATTCTTTTCTTATACTCCGTATTGGTTAACCGTACACAAAATTAAAATTCCATGATTAAGTTAACATCATTAAAATGATTAGTTGCGTGTATTAATTGAACTAATCATAAAACTCATATGGTATATTGGTATGTATTCAAGTTTTGAAAACGTTATATAAGTATATTCAAATCATTTAAACCTAATTACAAAAATTAATAATTAACTTACGCCAAAATCCATTTGCCGTTGAGAAGATTAAGAGCCTCAGTTGGTGCAGGAGTAGGGTTCTTAGCCTCAAGCTGCGTAATAAGCTCAACAATTTCAGCTCTTGTTTCACTTGTAGCACTTAATCCACGGTTGGTTCCATAAAACGAATCAACCAATTGTTTCTTCAACACCTCAATTTCTGTTGGTTCCTTGTACGGAACCGGCTCTTCCTCTGCGACCACAACCGAAGAATCGGTAGATTCCGGTTCCCAATTCCCCTCCGCCGCAGCACGTAAACTGAAATTGAATTTCTTATTAGAGAGAACAAGTTTGTTCGATCGAATTTCGTTTTGAACCGGAAAGGTTATGGAATTAACCGGAAGTTTAGGGTTTGATTTGGGGACGGAAATTAGGGGTACCGGAAATTGAGTGATTAGAGAAACGCCGGCCATTTTTGGGAGAGAAAGGAAATACAGAGACCACGTGTAGTGTTAAATGACTAGTAATAGGAATTAAACCAATGAGTTTTTTGTGTATATATACCGGTAACACTCCTTCCATGTGTGCCAACCATTTTTTCATACCGAACTTTTGGTTAAAGGTGAAGCAAGGTACAAAAATGGTCCCTGTAATTTGTTCAAATTGGACTGAAACGTCCTTGTTTAATATTAAAACACACTAGTTGTCTTGTTTATTTATGTACATGGCCCGTCACTCCATGTTCTACTTACTCAAAGTTGTATCAAGGAGAAAAACTAATTCTTAACTGGATTAAGTCATCATTTTCAACAAACACCGGTATATTAATAATACAATCAACAAACCAACTTTGGTTGGTTAATGAGCTACGTATTAGTCAGGTTCAAAATTCTTACCTTTGATCAGTGTGTTTGTTTAATTACCTCTTAATTGAATGGTTCAGCGTTAAATGATGAACTTCATTCAGTGCGTTCGTTTCTGACCTCTGAATGACATATGATGTTGAATAGTTCAGCATTCAGTGATGATCATTCAGAGATAAAACACTCTTCAATCATTAAGCACCTAAATTTTTCGTAATATCCTCCTCAAATTATATTCACAACACTTCACAAACAAGTTTTTTTTAAAGACAAGTAAGATTTAAATATATATATAAATAAAAATACACGAAACAAACTAGCAAGAAGCTAGACAAGACACGAGACCACACACAAACACACAAACAAACAAAAACTCGAACACACTAGCACGAGAACACTAAAGGAAACTCGCACACCCCTAGCCCAACTACCAAAGATCCACGCAAAATACCATACACGAAACCCAAACACGAGAACCACAAACATACACGACCCCTAAATGAACACCACAACTAGTTATTGAATCTATGTTTCCGAGCCCGAGGACGCGCGGAAAAAGCAACATGAGCAACAATCAACTTCATCATCGTCTTCTTCCAAATAGGGATGGCAATGGATGTCCGATCCATTGAATATCCATCCGATCCGATCCATTTAGATGGATATGGATTATCTAAAAGTGTAACAACCCAACCCGTTATCCAACCGAAAACGTTTAATTTTTTATTATTTTTTTTAAAACAGTCCAGTTTCAGGCATATGGAGCGCCGCTCCATATAGGGGCGCGCCGCTCCAAAGTGGCCTGTCCACTTTCTTTTTATGCTCGTTCGCAAAACACGTTCCGCAACACTTTTAAATGAAATAATTTATCATAACACGTCAATATAAGTAAAACTAAGAGTTTCCCACAATAAAATCGAGTTTTACAGCACCGGGCTCACGTCGACCCAAATTACGACAAAGTGACCATTTCGACCCATTTTAGTTTAATACAAAACATAGACCGAGCATGGCGATTGGGAATACGCTACCCAATCCTAATCAAATCCAACATCACGTCTTCTAAAGCAAACTACGCAAGTCCACTAGTCCCGCACACTTACCCGAGCCATCCTCCACGCAAATCTATAAAAATGTAAACAACGAGAGGGTAAACTAATGCTTAGTGAATGCAATAATTATACACATACATATATAATATACCTACTTGCAAACACTTACTCACATACCGCATACATGCTAGCAACACAATTAGCTTATCATCACAAGTACAAAGTTATAACCTTTAATATCACAAGCTAGCACAACAATAGCATATATATAACCCGAACAATATAATATGCTACACTACAACACAATAACCATGGTTAACCAATCGTACAAGGGAATGGCGCCCGCGAAAGGCCATCGGAGTTCACAACATCCATTAGTGTACTTAGCACCTCGTATCACTAACCCCCGGGTGGCATCTTAACACCTCGATACTTCACCCTCGGGTGGCGTCTTAACACCTCGACACTTCACCCTTTATTTTGGAGTGACGTCTTAACACCTCGACACTTCACTCCTAGGTGGCATCTTAACACCTCGATGCTTCACCTCGAGTGGCATCTTAACACCTCGATGCTTCACTCGTCACGTGAAACGTGGTGTCTTAGCACCTCGACACTTCACATCTCACGCTACAACAAATAGATACATTATATACCTACACATATAATTATTCCACTCAATTTGGAATGCCCGCCCAAGTCATGTACATCATGATCTTCGTCCTCAAATCCGAGCAAGTAACCACCTATATCACACATAGGTACAATATACACATAAATAGCCATTCTCTAAAAGAGAACTCGACAGAAACATCCCTTAGCCGAGGGATCACACCTTGCTCGCCAAAACCCGCCCATTTAATCTACTAATGGACTCAAACCAATTACCACTTCGGGTGGTAATTCAAACCAACACAACAAAGTACGATTTAACCCAAATCATACTTTACACCAATTAGACCAAACCTAGGTCTTAATGCTAAATTACTACTTAGGTAGTACTCATTTCAAACGCCAATTATACCAAAACCTCAACACGTGCAATATTGACCCATAACACGGTTGACCACGTTTGACTAAATCTTAAAATATCATTTTTAACCCAAAATTACTTCTCGCGAGTAATTACATCCAAAAACATCGTTTAACACTTAACAAAAGCGTTTAACATCGATTTAATCTAAATTAGTGTCATCCTCAATTTTGACCCAATTCAAATTACCCGTTTTGACCAAAGTCATAAAACGCCCCAAAATCACTAACGACTAGTGATTATATTTCCAAGATAACCACTAACACTTAAATCAAGTATTTACCTACTTGATTTACCAAAACTTGACTTAAAACTTAATTTAACACCGAATCAAGCTTACTTGTCCCAAAATGCTCATTTGACCCGTTTTGACCTAAATTAGGGTTTACACCCAAAAACCAAGTCAACACAAGTGTTCTAACGTTTAACCAACACACGCAAGACCCAAACTCATAATTTCATCACTCGAAACCCTAAGTCACCCATTTAGGCTTACTTACTTGAATCTTACCCAAAACCCCCAAATTTCACAATAAAATGGGTTTATAACACTAACTAACACAAACCCTAACTCAAACAATAATCTTAACAATGAAATTCGGATTTAGAATTTACCATAACAATCAAAACGTAGCTGAGAACGAAAGGAACAACTTTAACACTCGCACCTTTGATCGATTCAAGCTTCATCTTCATCAAAGCTCCAAATCTCTCTCTAGAATCTCCCTCTCTCTCTAAGATAAGATGAGAGAGATGTGTGGATGTCAAAATGATCCAAAAGTGGATCTAAAACTGCTCTAAGTGCCACAAATCCGTCCACAAGTGAAAGGACCAAAGTACCCCTCATTTAACCCTTTAAAAATGCTGAAAATTGCATCAAACGCGATCGGAGCGCCGCTCCATAAGGTGGAGCGCCGCTCCAACCTTCAGGTCAGTTTTCAGTAACTTGTTTTGGCCATAACTTTTTGACCGTAGCTCCGTTTTTGATGAATCAAATATCGTTGGAAACGTAATAAGATTTCCTTTCTAATGGTAAGGTTTTGAAATATCAACCCAAACTTTATTTGGGGTCGAAAAGGTACGTACACACCTTGTGACTCCAAACAACGTCCAGTTTTCTTCGACGTTCGAGCAAGCAACACGTACATGTCTCATACACTTCATACACGCATCGTACACCATAAATACATTATGTACAATAAATATTTGGGTCTTACAAAAAGGATGATAAATGGATATGGATATGGATTATCTAAACGGATGATAAATGGATATGGATATGGATATGGATGATGTGAAAAATTAGTGGATCGGGTATGGATGACAGTTAATCATCCATGGATATATCCATTTACCACCCGAAATACATATACACATATAAATATATACATGTTTACTTAAATATATGCATATATATTTAGATATCCTTATATATGTGCACTATAAACTATTAAAATATTATCGAAAATATAGATTATGAATATACAACTATGTGAATAGTATTAAATTCATATATCTTATATATATTACACATCTTTGTTAAAAATATTTTGATGATTACATATCATAATAGAAATATTTTTAGAAAAACTTAGCATCGAACGGATACCCGATAACCCACTTAATCCAACGGATATGGATGGATGAATTGTATTTAAATGGATATGGATATGGATATGTATTTTAAAAATTAAATGGATATGGATATAGGCGCACTTGATCCATATCCGATCCATTGCCATCCCTACTTCCAAATCTTTCATCACATTATCGATAAAATATCTATCATACCATCAAAATTTATCCCGACGTCGGCTACGCTTCATATTTTTCCTTCCCCAAACATGTTTAATGAAATGACTTTTAATTAATGAATTAACTTTTCTCTCTTTAAAACGAAAACGAGCTACCACGGTAGATGTTGAACTAGAGATCACATCTTGAAAATCAACACTATCCCTTTTCTTAAAGCAAGGATCATCCACATCAGATTCATCTGAAACTAGGCCCAAACCATTTGAGGAGCATTACTCATCTCAGAATTCGATCTGTAACTTGTCTCAAAATGTTCCCCACCAGATAAAATATCACTAGAATGGGATGACCCAATAATTGTGCTTTGGTTTAGTGAGGAAGTCTGCTCAAGCCCAACCTGGTTTTAAATATTCATTGGAACTCTCAAAGGTACACATTAATTATCACGCGTGCTGTCTTTCCCTTCGATACCTGCGCAGCAGACATTGGAATTCGCATCAGAAACTATCGGCCTTTGAGCTTCTCTCGTCATCTGACCGTCGTCGGAATTGGATACCGGTGTGGAGACCGCTGCCGGAGAATCACCAGACGGAACCGAGGTCTCATTACTTTCAGTCGGAATAATCTCACAATCTTCAATGTCATCTGCTGGGATAAAATTTTCCTATCCATCAGGAGCTTTACTTGTTACCTTCATCACAGGTTCCATTATTAACACCCACACTTGACGATTCATTATCCCCCAAGCTAGTTTCTTTAGCAGGTTCCGATTGGAACAATAAATTACTGGAGATGCCATGAGTTTTTCCAAACCATCTCCGTTAGCGACCCATTTCTTATTCACTTCGACCAAAGACCAAGTTAACAGCTTGTTGTTAAAGCTAAACACGAGATTGTGATTGCTTAACGGGTAGGTACTGTAGTGACCCAGGAATTTTCAACTAAATTCAAACTTGATCTTTATACGTTTTCCGACACGATAAGCAAAGTTTATAATGTTGAGTCTCGAAAACTTTGAAACCATGTTCATTTGATCAAATACCCTTTGACTATTATTGGCGATTCACGAACAATTGCGTGTAAATAAAAATGTAAATATATATGTATAAACACAAATGCTATACATAAGTAATTTTATATATCTTGTAAATTATAAATATTAAATATTAAATATAAGTTATTATATAATATGATTTATATAATTAGTAAATATGGTAAAATTTATAAATTGTGGTATACTAAATTTAATTACAAGTAAAATATAGTTGTATTAATAATATTATCATTACATCATTTTTATTATTGATATATTATTATATTTAAAGAATTCATTAATTGTTATGATATTTAATATGTTTATTAATTAAAACTATTAAAAATTATATATATAGAAACTGATAGTACGCGTATCAGATCAGATAATTTTTTTTATTGTTTACCTTCTGCTTCCTTTTTCTCTTATCTAGTCCGTGACCCTATCCCCATCCATAACCCTTCAAAAATAAATTTTTTGATCAAGTATTAATTGTGGAATCAATTCTTCAAACAACATGATATAAACTACTCTGCGAATTGGATTAAAGAGGCAGATACCTTATTTTATTTTATATATTTAAAAAAAAAAAAAAAACTTCTGCTCTTGACAATTTTCTTCATATTTCGATTTCGTACCAATTAGCAAAATCTAAAAATGCAGAAAGGTTAGAAATCCTTCTTTGAATCTATCTGCAAAATATGAAATTTCAATTCTTCAAAACAAGATCGAATTTACGAGTCAATGTTTTTGAAAAATAAAGTCAAACCTTTGTTCTTGAATGAATTCGACAAATTTGTTATGAGTTAAGTTAAATTAACGATTCCATTAGTTTTTAGTAGTGATTTGAAATACAATTCGTGTTACAACATTTGTCTATAACATTATAAATTGCAAAATCAATTTTTTTTTTCTAACCGTCGCTAGCTACTGTTTTTTTTTTTCTTCGCTTTTAAATTAATTCCAGATAGATATAGATTGTTTATAATTTGTCTGTGAATCTTAAAAGTCGTTTAATTAACTAATTGGGTGATGGCGAAATCCATTGGTCGTTTGGTTTGTGAAAGATGAAGAAGGAGATAGAAACATATAGGGATAAGATATACATATATATTCTCAGAGTATAATAACAGAAAAACGAGCTGGGCAGAATGGTTAGGGAATGGTGATGAGGAACGGGAGGTCTCGGGTTCGATCCACACTTGGGCTATCCTTTTTATTGAAAATTCATTTTGAGGTAGTTTTATCTAGTATTTATCATTAATACTTTGTTTACTTAATAATATTAATTGACATTACTATTAGTATTATGAATATGATTATTATTGTTATTAATAGTATTATAACTAATGTTATCATCATATTTGGATTTAGATATATTAGAAATATTATTATCATGAATATTTTTTTTATATAAGTATTATTATTGTGATTATTATTGGTATTATTATTATTATTATTATCTTTAATATTATTACTTGATTATTTTTATTATTATGCATTATTATTGTTATTAGGTAATTATTATTATTATTAACAAGATTATTAGTACAATTAATATTATTGCCATTATTGTTACTACTAATATTATTAATATCATTAAAAATATAGTTTCATCACTAATATAAGTGTTAAATATCTAATAGTATTGTGATTATTATTATTATTATTGTTATTTATCACTTACTATTATTTTTTATGACTATGTATGTATAATTATTATTAATATTATTATTATTAATATTATCATTAGTATTATAGATATTACTAGAAATATAAATCTTACCATTTTAGAATTAATATCATTATTATGAATATGATAAATATCATTATTATTATTATTATTATGTAAATAATACAATTTATATTCATAAACATTAATATTACTATCATTGTAAAAGTATTAGAGCTATTATCATTAACATAAGTATTATTAATGGGATTATCAGTATTAGTATTAGTAACATTAAAAATTATTATAATTATAATCAACTACAATTTTTATTTACTATTATCAATATTATATATTATCATGTATATAAAAATATACCTAAAAGTCATATTACATATTACATATGAGTATGAATTAATTATATTAACAACCTTTATATAAATATCCATATATAATAAATTAGGTATTTTTTTTAAACTATATAAATAATAATCATTTTTAAATATATATATACAAACCAAATAATAGTATATATAGTTATAATACATGATGTTGATCGATGAAAGTTATATGTATTAATGAATATACAAATGATATAGGTTCGTGAATTCGAGGCCAACCCTGCATTGTTCAGTTGTTCAAAATAGTCATATGTATTTTTACTACAAAATACATTAGGTGAGTTTCATTTGATCCCCTTTTACTCTTTACATTTTTGGGGCTGAGAATACATGCAAATGCTTTAGTAACTGCTTTACAATAATTACATGCGTGAGTTTCATTTGCCCTTTTTACTCTTTACGTTTTTGGGCTGAGAATACATGCAAATGCTTTATTAAATTTTTTACAATATTTATATGCGTGAGTTTCATTTGCTCCCCTTTTACTCTTTATATTTTTGGGCTGAGAATACATGCGCTACTTTTATAAATGTTTTACGAAATAGACACAAGTAATCGAAACTACATTCTATGGTTGGATTATCGAATCGAATATGCCCCTTTTTATTAAGTCTGGTAATCTAAGAATTAGGGAACAGACACCCTAATTGACGCGAATCCTAAAGATAGATCTATCGGGCCCAACAAGCCCCATCCAAAGTATCGGATGCTTTAGTACTTCGAAATTTATATCATGTTCGAAGGAGGATCCCGGAATGATGGGGATATTCTTATATGCATATTGTTAATGTCGGTTACCAGGTGTTCAATCCATATGAATGATAATTTTTTGTCTCTATGTATGGGACGTATGTTTATGAGAATTGGAAATATGAAATCTTGTGGTCTATTAAAATTATGAAATGATTATTTATGCTAAACTAATTAACTCACCAACCTTTTGGTTGACACTTGAAAGCATATTTATTCTCAGGTACGAAAGAAATATTCCGCTGTGCATTTGATCATTTTAAAGATATTACTTGGAGTCATTCATGACATATTTTAAAAGATGTTGCATTCGAGTCATTGAGTTTATCAAGATCATTATTAAGTCAATTATAGTTGGATATATTATGAAATGGTATGCATGTCTGTCAACTTCAGATGTAATGAAAGATTGTCTTTTCAAAACGAATGCAATGTTTGTAAAATGTATCATATAGAGGTCAAGTACCTAGCGATGTAATTAACTGTTGGGAATCGTTTATAATAGATATGGACTTCGTCTGGATGGATTAGGATGGGTCCTTTCAGTTGGTATCAGAGCGGTGGTCTTAGTGAACCGGGTCTGCATTAGTGTGTCTAACTGATAAGTCGTTAGGATGCATTGGTGAGTCTGGACTTCGACCGTGTCTGCATGTCAAAAGTTTTGCTTATCATTTTTAGTCGGAAATCATCTGCTTATCATTCTTAGTTTAGACACATCTTATTGCAGTGACTGCATGAATAATATATAGATAAATTCATATCTTAGCGTATCTGTTATTGTTACCTTTGCCCGACAACTTCCGTAGATTCCTTCGTAACTTATGGGATTTTAGTATTATATATACATATGTAAATTATGTATTGCAGGGTACTAATCTACATCATATAATCTATTTCTTATCGAGAATCCTTCATCTGATCGTATGAGATGAATCCCTCAACCATTTCGAGTCCCTTAGATTCCGATAACTATTCTGATAATTATTCCGACAGCTATTCCGATATGTAGTTTCACTTAAACTCCGAAAGCAGTGTCACCAGAATGAATCAACCAATCAGCCATTCCCAATTCATCTGATGGTTTCGTAGTCGACTAAATCAATGGAGACAAGAAGAAGGCGATCCTTTCCACTCACCAACCTGCACTCTTGGTGAAGAACCTGAAGCACTTACCGGCGAACCTGTTGGTAACACCATTTTCTCTCTCATTTCCAGAGTATCTCGCCACGACTATATCACAAGTCAGATTCAAAACCTTATTCATTCGCTCGTTCATACCGACAAACATCCCGGAGTAATAAAGTCAATGAGTTTCGCGCCCGAGTTGTAGCCTTGGAAAATATGGTGCAAAATGTACCAGCTTCAACAACATCAACTGTAGCACCAGCAACAACATAAACCACAACAACACACGCCTCAACATCACAAACGGTACCCCGAGCATAATCATCGTTCTACATGACGTCCTGCATCATTTATCTTCGTTCAACATGGCGAATATGTAATCTCTAATGTTTTAGAGATTATGTATTCTAGTTCTAACGGTAAACCAAATGAGTTTAATATCATATTAACTCAATGAATCCATGATTACTTCTGAAGAAAATATATATGTATATATGTTTTCATAAAGATTGTAATTAAAAAATCTTTCGTACAAAGTGTTAATTGTGAAAATATTTTAACGGGTAGGTAATACCCGAGTAATATTTAAATTTCACATTAATAAGTTACACTGTACATTCTTCAAAGATGATTCAACAGTTATTTACTATCCTAGTTACATCCACAGATATACGTATCCGTTTACCGCAGAATAACTATTTTTATTCAATTTCATATTTGGATTTTTACCTATCAGAATTCAACAAGTGGCATAATGAAGAAATAATGGAGACAATAAAAATTGATTAGAAACAGACTAATTAATAATATGAAATTATGTTAAGAATTCACGCTAACTGTTCCTAGCTAATTGTTCCCAGCTAACTGATTACACTTTATTTATCGCAATTTAATTATCGCAATTTACATTCTCGCAATTTTATTTATCGTCATTTAATTTCTGTTATTTACTTTACGCATTTAATTTATCGTCATTTAATTTCTGTATTTATTTTACGCACTTTAAATATCGGGACATGTATACAAGGTTTTGACATATCATATCGACGCACCTATATATATTATTTAGAATAACCATAGACACTCTATATGCAGTAATGCGGGAGTTAGCTATACATGGTTGAGGTTGATTCTATAATAATATATATACTTTGAGTTGTGATCTAGTCTGAGACAAATACGGGTCACGATACGTATTAATTAATTCGAATATTATATATTAAAATGTATATGAATTAGTGAATTGCTAACTGTGGACTATCAACTGTGGACTACCAACATTGGACAACTAAAATGAATTAAAATATTGACTATAACATATGAAACTAAACAATTCTTCAAGTTTGCCACTTGATTTCATCTTAAACTTCATTTGTATCTTGACGATTACAATCAACGTTCAAACCTTTTATGATTCTTGAAAACACCTCAATCGAGAGTATGAACCAACCGCACTTCATCTACGGAAGAAGAGATTGACGCATATAGTTATGCACCTGAAAATACTCGAAACCTGAGTAAAACGTTTAAACCGTATCTGTGTTAGCTCCTTTAGCATTATTAATACCCAAAATAACTTGGTAATCCCTTTCAAAGTAGCAAATTTTATCACAGCTCCAGCAAGTCAACTTCGACTTTTCATTCGAAGTAGCCTTACTATAATCCTGATATATACAATTACCCTTTTTATACCGGAGGATTCTTTTATATTCCACCACATTACCAGCAAATGTACCAGCAACCTTGTCGCTCCTTAGTTTAAATTCCTCCGACAAATCACTATATTTATCTATTGAAGTCTCGTCATGTACTCATCCACAACTTGTAACGAGAACTGCCATAACAATTACCAGGAATCAGCAATCAGTACATTGAAAACTCACAGCATATCTACATCAACAGTTATATGTATGACATTTATCTCTTAGAATTATGATCTCTCCTTCTGGAATTCTGAAAAGCACTCAGTCACAAATCAATACTCTGAATGTTGAAAAAGCTGAATGAAGCAGCAGAAATCATAGACAATCGTAAACGACCATAATCATCGAAAGTTTGATGATAAAGAATAGTATGTTGGAAAAGCTCAGAAAAGTTGGAACTGGAAAACGGATTGAGGTAACCACGAAGGAGACCAAGGACAAATACAAGGACCATACCATATATTCAAAGAATCGAGGTAATTCTGGATCCGATGAAACCTTCAACGAATATCTTGCTCTATACTCATGTTAAAATCTTGCAGAAAATCTTCCTCATCAACCATCAAACTTAGAAATTCCAAAATATCATCATCAATATCTTCGATATTTCTGAGGATATTTTCATAAATATTCTCGTCTGAAATTATATACCTCTGCGTGCTTCCTGTGTATCATTATGTTGGAAACATTCAATGGAAAATTTAGTACCGAAAAGCGGATTATGCGAAACTATGAAGGAAGTCGTGAACAAATCACAAAGAATAAGTTTGACTTCAAAGAATCCAAATGATTCCGTTTCTGATGAAATCTTTAGCGAATACCTTGCTTCCGAATCTAAACCCTTACGGATAAATCTTCTTCATCATCCATCGATATTAGAAATTCCAAGATATCATCGTATCTTTCATTATAAATATCCTCCATATTTCTGAAGATATTTTCATAACTATTCTTATCTGAAATCAATAATCTATTCGTGCTATCAATGTTACATCATATAGAAACTGTTAGTTTCTATATTCTGTAAATTTTTGAGCTTAAAATATGAATGTTTTTGAAGTAGTGTTGGGAACTGATGCATGAGTTAGTATAATATAATGACACATGATCAACGTGATTATATTACAGTAAGTCATGCTGAGTTTCTAATGAAACCTGATGATGGTTCACAGTAGATTATACCATCATCATGTGTCATGTTACATAACTCTTTCATTCTACATAACCTCCGAACATATCAAGAAGAATATATTCTTGATAGTTCTATCGTCTGTATTTTGATAAATTTGAAAATCAAATCGTGCTATCACGTTCCACCCTGCTTAGAACATTATAATCATTTAGAACTCTATATCTACAAATTCTGGACCATTATTCGCTTGACTTGGAGTCGGGAAGAGAAAACAAGAGCATGGAGCTCCGAAAAATAAAGGAAAAATATAAAGCCGATCACAAACATAGGAATTACAAACCGTGTATATCAATGTTTATCGCCACATAAAGACACGGGAGAATCAAAAACACTATAACCCCAAGGGAGAAGTAGAAGAAAACAGATTCCTCCGGTGAAAGTTGGAAAAGGAGAATGATTGTGGCAATAGTCATGATAAGGACAAGGATCAGAACTGGATTAAGCATTTTCACAATCTTTTGGATGTATGAACTAAGAAAGAAAGTATAGGAATGGTGAGAATAATGGAACGGAAGAGCTTAATTTATAGTGGAAATATTATATAGAGTAATCGAGACAGATCACCGTATTAAATTATAGAGATCTTAATTTTCTTACTCGCCGAAGAATCAAATCTTTTATATTTCGAAGATTTTCTTTAAATCCCTTGAATTTCGGAATTCAACCCTCTACGTCAAAAGCTATAACGCACCATATATTCTAAATTCAACCATGACTAGTCAAAAGTTATGATGAAACTTATCTTTCTCATTTCACTATTTTATGATAACTTCATTTGTACGCTTCACATAATCGAATCATTTTATTCATATTAATCAATAATGATAAAACTCTATTTATCAGCTCATATTCGTCAGGAAAACATATTTATTGTTAGCCATGACGACCTCGCTCAAATTTCGGGACGAAATTTCTTTAACGGGTAGGTACTGTAGTGACCCAGGAATTTCCAACTAAATTCAAACTTGATCTTTATACGTTTTCTGACATGATAAGCAAAGTTTATAATGTTGAGTCTCGAAAACTTTGAAACCATGTTCATTTGATCAATTACCCTTTGACTATTATTGGCGATTCACGAACAATTGCGTGTAAATAAAAATGTAAATATATATGTATAAACACAAATGCTATACATAAGTAATTTTATATATCTTGTAAATTATAAATATTAAATATTAAATATAAGTTATTATATAATATGATTTATATAATTAGTAAATATGGTAAAATTTATAAATTGTGGTATACTAAATTTAATTACAAGTAAAATATAGTTGTATTAATAATATTAACATTACATCATTTTTATTATTGATATATTATTATATTTAAAGAATTCATTAATTGTTATGATATTTAATATGTTTATTAATTAAAACTATTAAAAATTATATATATAGAAACTGATAGTACGCGTATCAGATCAGATAATTTTTTTTGTTGTTTACCTTCTGCTTCCTTTTTCTCTTATCTAGTCCGTGACCCTATCCCCATCCATAACCCTTCAAAAATAAATTTTTTGATCAAGTATTAATTGTGGAATCAATTCTTCAAACAACATGATATAAACTACTCTGCGAATTGGATTAAAGAGGCAGATACCTTATTTTATTTTATATATTTAAAAAAAAAAAAAAACTTCTGCTCTTGACAATTTTCTTCATATTTCGATTTCGTACCAATTAGCAAAATCTAAAAATGCAGAAAGGTTAGAAATCCTTCTTTGAATCTATCTGCAAAATATGAAATTTCAATTCTTCAAAACAAGATCGAATTTACGAGTCAATGTTTTTGAAAAATAAAGTCAAACCTTTGTTCTTGAATGAATTCGACAAATTTGTTATGAGTTAAGTTAAATTGACGATTCCATTAGTTTTTAGTAGTGATTTGAAATACAATTCGTGTTACAACATTTGTCTATAACATTATAAATTGCAAAATCAATTTTTTTTTCTAACCGTCGCTAGCTACTGTTTTTTTTTTCTTCGCTTTTAAATTAATTCCAGATAGATATAGATTGTTTATAATTTGTCTGTGAATCTTAAAAGTCGTTTAATTAACTAATTGGGTGATGGCAAAATCCATTGGTCGTTTGGTTTGTGAAAGATGAAGAAGGAGATAGAAACATATAGGGATAAGATATACATATATATTCTCAGAGTATAATAACAGAAAAACGAGCTGGGCATAATGGTTAGGGAATGGTGATGAGGAACGGGAGGTCTCAGGTTCGATCCACACTTGGGCTATCCTTTTTATTGAAAATTCATTTTGAGGTAGTTTTATCTAGTATTTATCATTAATACTTTATTTACTTAATAATATTAATTGACATTACTATTAGTATTATGAATATGATTATTATTGTTATTAATAGTATTATAACTAATGTTATCATCATATTTGGATTTAGATATATTAGAAATATTATTATCATGAATATTTTTTTTTTATATAAGTATTATTATTGTGATTATTATTGGTATTATTATTATTATTATTATCTTTAATATTATTACTTGATTATTTTTATTATTATGTATTATTATTGTTATTAGGTAATTATTATTATTATTAACAAGATTATTAGTACAATTAATATTATTGCCATTATTGTTACTACTAATATTATTAATATCATTAAAATATAGTTTCATCACTAATATAAGTGTTAAATATCTAATAGTATTGTGATTATTATTATTATTGTTATTTATCACTTACTATTATTTTTTATGACTATGTATGTATAATTATTATTAATATTATTATTATTAATATTATCATTAGTATTATAGATATTACTAGAAATATAAATCTTACCATTTTAGAATTAATATCATTATTATGAGTATGATAAATATCATTATTATTATTATGTAAATAATACAATTTATATTCATAAACATTAATATTACTATCATTGTAAAAGTATTAGAGTTATTATCATTAACATAAGTATTATTAATGGGATTATCAGTATTAGTATTAGTAACATTAAAAATTATTATAATTATAATCAACTACAATTTTTATTTACTATTATCAATATTATATATTATCATGTATATAAAAATATACCTAAAAGTCATATTACATATTACATATGAGTATGAATTAATTATATTAACAACCTTTATATAAATATCCATATATAATAAATTAGGTATTTTTTTAAAACTATATAAATAATAATCATTTTTAAATATATATATACAAACCAAATAATAGTATATAAAGTTATAATACATGATGTTGATCGATGAAAGTTATATGTATTAATGAATATACAAATGATATAGGTTCGTGAATCCGAGGCCAACCCTGCATTGTTCAGTTGTTCAAAATAGTCATATGTATTTTTACTACAAAATACATTAGGTGAGTTTCATTTGATCCCCTTTTACTCTTTACATTTTTAGGGCTGAGAATACATGCAAATGCTTTAGTAACTGCTTTACAATAATTATATGCGTTAGTTTCATTTGCCCTTTTTACTCTTTACGTTTTTGGGCTGAGAATACATGCAAATGCTTTATTAAATGTTTTACAATATTTATATGCGTGAGTTTCATTTGCTCCCCTTTTACTCTTTATATTTTTGGGCTGAGAATACATGCGCTACTTTTATAAATGTTTTACGAAATAGACACAAGTAATCGAAACTACATTCTATGGTTGGATTATCGAATCGAATATGCCCCTTTTATTAAGTCTGGTAATCTAAGAATTAGGGAACAGACACCCTAATTGACGCGAATCCTAAAGATAGATCTATCGGGCCCAACAAGCCCCATCCAAAGTACCGGATGCTTTAGTACTTCGAAATTTATATCATGTCCGAAGGAGGATTCCGGAATGATGGGGATATTCTTATATGCATATTGTTAATGTCGGTTATCAGGTGTTCAATCCATATGAATGATAATTTTTTGTCTCTATGTATGGGACGTATGTTTATGAGAATTGAAAATATGAAATCTTGTGGTCTATTAAAATAATGAAATGATTATTTATGCTAAACTAATGAACTCACCAACCTTTTGGTTGACACTTGAAAGCATATTTATTCTCAGGTACGAAAGAAATCTTCCGCTGTGCATTTGATCATTTTAAAGATATTACTTGGAGTCATTCATGACATATTTCAAAAGACGTTGCATTCGAGTCATTGAGTTTATTAAGATCATTATTAAGTCAATTATAGTTGGATATATTATGAAATGGTATGCATGTCTGTCAACTTCAGATGTAATGAAAGATTGTCTTTTCAAAACGAATGCAATGTTTGTAAAATGTATCATATAGAGGTCAAGTACCTCGCGATGTAATTAACTGTTGGGAATCGTTTATAATCGATATGGACTTCGTCCGGATGGATTAGGACGGGTCCTTTCAGGGAAGATTAAATTCAAGACATTTACCTCCAACCTTTATCTCGCTACGATTAATCACTGAAATCTGGAACTCCGTGGATTCTTAATTAATACCTGTAAGTGAATCTGCATAACTTCTTCCTTCCCATTTTAGTGGATTAGATGGACCACGATTCCAAGGAGCAGGTGAAAAGTTATCATTTCCTTCAACATTCAGGTTGCTTTCACCATCCTTACTCAATGAACGGTTAGCTGCATTCCTCTCCAAAGCTTTATAAGCTCGAATCCACTTCCCATTTATTTGTATGGTGTTCAAGATTTTTGTGAAAGAATCAATATCAGTGATGTCATCAAATCGAACATATCCGAAACGTTGGTCGATCGACAATCTCTTTCGTGCTAAGTACACGTCTTTAAGAACACTGTAATTCTCGAAGACTCTCCGACAATCAACTCGAGACCATGTATACGGGAATTTGAAAATCATAAACGATGTTACTTGATTATCACACGACTTTGTAAACGAATAACCATTTAGCTTCGACATGAGTAGAAAAAACTAATGTTCTTTGAGGACTTTTAATAAACAGATGGTGTGCAATGAGAAAATTTTGAAGAGAGAGCATCTTCCATGAATTTTTCTGCTATGAATCAAACAAAACATTAAACAAAACTGAAAAAATATAATTTATGAAAGATGGATTAACGACGGTTTATGGCGCCGATATGGTGGTTTTAGTGGTGGAGTAGTGACATGTGTGGTTTCGAGCACTGAGTGTCACTTAGTGATAGTAGTCATATGATTTTATTGGTGCATTTATATATAAGTGCATTTATATAAGTGTTTAACGATTTACCTTGAAAGTTGTTTAAATGATATTTGAGATTTGTTCGAATGATTGGTTATTGTTGTTTAGTTATGGTATTATTAGTCATGATCACAAACAAGTTATTGAATATTTAATTCATGTAACACATTAATAAAATAATTTTACCCGATTTATATCGTTCATTTTAAATGATTATCAAACAGCTTATTTTCATTCAGTCAAATTTATTCAAATTATGAATCATTCAGCGCTAAACCATTTAGTTTTATTAAAAGCACTCTAAGAATTAGTAAACTAATACATCATTATTAACCCTTATTATATACGAACTCATGTTATAATAATAAAATGAAAATGAATTTCAAATAAGAAAATACACATTGATCGTGCATAAAGAATTATCAAAAGAAATCAAACTCAACTTTGGTATACTACGGAGTACTTTGGTTGTTAAAGTAGCACTCATTATCAACATTTTAGAGAACATTAGAATAAAGATAAGCTTCATCACTGATCAGCATTCGAAGTTTCGGTCTCTAACGTTCCCTCACCCTCCCAAGTTCTCAACTAATTTTCTTAACAAATTTTAAATACTTGAATCGTACTTTTAAACCGTGTTCTCTTGAATCTTTAATTAATAGAAGATGTATAATAAACATGTTACTACTGCGTATACGGTTCTTGATTCATGTGATCATGTCACATTTTTTAATTTAAAAGATTCATTAAAAAGAAAATACTAGTTACATATTCACACACGTAGCATAACATGTTTTATACAATCTCATGAAAATGTGCTCATGTTACAAAAAAGGAATAAAAAACCAACGTAGTCGCATTCGTAGAGACAAAAAGATACCACGTGTCATCATCACAAACCCATTTATTTTTTCCACATTAACTTTCGCTTAAAGCACGCTTTATTCCCGGAAAATAACGTTTACACGCGATTAATCACTTGTACAGTACAACTTAGCACAGCAAATCAAACTCCATTACACACTCTCTCTGCAACTTCATTTCACACTCGATTAAAGAAATGGGAACCAGAATTCCATCACACCAGCTCAGCAATGGACTATACGTTTCCGGTCGACCCGAAAACCACAAAGAACGCCAACCCACAACGACCGGGTCACCACCCGTACCATACACCGGCGGTGACGTCAACAATTCCGGCGACCTAGCAAAAATGTTCGACCTACCTCACCGTGGATCCCTCAACCCCGACCGGAATTCAGGGTCCGGGTCGGGTCAGACGGTGGCGCTGCAACCGACCGGTTTAATCACATCGGGTGAGGTTCGGTCCGGGTCGGGTCAGGACCCGTCGGTTTCGAACGGGAAGATAGTTTACGGGTCGAGTGTAACGACGTTAGGGTATGATGATGTGAGGTTAGGGTTTAGGGTTTCAAGGAAGTTAATGTGGGTGTTGTTGGTAATGGCGGTGATGGGTTTAATGGTTGGTGCGCTTTTAACGGTGGCGGTGAAGAAACCGGTGATTTTGGTGGTGGCGGCGGCGGTGTTAGTACCGGCGATGGTTGTGATATTCTGGAATTGTGTTTGGAAAAAAAGAGGATTGTTGAGTTATTTACGAAAATACCCTGATGTTGAACTTAGAGGTGCTATTGATGGTCAATTTGTCAAGGTCACAGGGGTAATACACTAACACTTGAACTCATTCTTCATATGTACAACTATTTATGCTTTATTTACAAATACTATTATTACAGTAAAATCTCATTTTATTTGGGGTTTATGCTCTGTATGTTGATCTGAATACTTGGTGTGAACTGTGATGTAACTACTAAGCTATTTTTATTTTTGTTGCTTATGGGATTAATAACTCTTGAAACAAATACATGAACGTTTGTTTAAACTTTCAACATTGTTAATACAATCAGTAAATGATACTTTGGTGCAGATTGTCACGTGCGGCAGCATCCCACTTGAATCATCTTTTCAAAAGGTACCGAGGTGTGTCTATGTTTCCACAGAGTTGTATGAATACAAAGGATTGAGAGGGAAATCAACCAATGCTAAGCACCGTTGCTTCTCGTGGGGTTGCACCAATTCAGAGGTTAGTTTAATTATCTTCGATCGACTTACAATTCACTTTAATTCAATTTTTATGGTTGTTTTTTACCATCAGAAAGTGTACAAATAAGAACAAGCTTATTTTGTTTGTGTGGAAATTAATAGAACTGAAATAACAGATTAGAAGGGCCGTTGTCGAAAATATTGCAATATGCAAATAGACTTTTTTGAAATCTACTCCTCCCCTAGTCAAACATCAAAACATGTTTATAGAGAAGTTTATATTAGAGTCCAAACTTTGTAGCTCCATATTAGAGTCATTTATATTTGGTCCAAACTTTGCCATCTCTAACGGTGTTAAGAGTCATTTACTCTGTAATGGATGTTACAGTTTCATGGGATTTGCTTCTAAATATTTAGAAAGAAGCAATTGTCTCATTTTTTTGTATATTTTTTTGTAATTTAACTTGTAATCATTTTAATTATTTTGTTACCAGAAATACGTGTCTGATTTTTACATATCAGACTTCCAATCGGGATTAAGGGCTCTAGTGAAAGCTGGATACGGAGCTAAAGTAGCTCCATTTGTCAAAGAAACGACAGTGGTTAACATAACTAAAGAAAACCGGGACTTATCTCCAACTTTCCTGCAATGGCTCGCAGACCGCAGCCTCACAAGTGATGATCGTGTTATGTGCTTGAAAGAAGGGTAAGCTATTACATTCTAGTTATAAAATCCAAGTTGCACACAAATTTAACCTGTTTATTCTTGGTTCTATATGAATTGAATTATGGGTTAAAGCTACGAATACGTTCCTTTTTGTTTTTGTTCCGATGTCGGATTATCGGCTATATACCCAAAAAAAAATACTAGTGTAGGCTATGAACTTGTTTATGTGTCATTATCAACATATATAAAGTTTTGGCCTAATAAATAAGTTACTTATTAAAGAAAAAATTACAGAGTTGGTCCTTAGCGTTTGTCTCATATTTCACGTTTACCACTTATGTTTTTTATTCCGACTCGGTTGGTCACTCAAGTATCATAAATTACGCGGTTAGTCCCTCACCTTAACTATGTACCCTCATATGCTTGCCATGTGATTTGACTTGATGGATTTTTTAACGTCCGTTAGCCTCAGGGAGTGCACACGCAAAACGAGCAAACTACAGTGGGACTGTTCGCGTAAATTTTTAGTTCAAAAAATGACACATAATTAGTTTTACCATTCTAGCTGGTAACCGGTCACATTTTGTTTACATTAACACACATTTTTAAAGTTTATGACATAGAATGGTATTTTTTGAGTTATAGCCTACATTAGAACAAAAATGAAAGTATATGACCTATATTAATAGCTTTAACCCTTGAATTAATATAATTGGTTTCTGATCATCACATTTAGAAATCATTCTAACATGTGATTCTTAGTTTATGACAATTTCAAACGGTAGACATCCAAATGAAAATCTCTATATTGCTAGTTTTCACATAACTTGAATACCCGCATCCAAACAATGTGAAACACACCTTGTATAGTGTGCTAATGACATATGTTTGGCATGACATAGGTACATCAAAGAAGGAAGTACAGTTAGTGTGATGGGTGTTGTAAGGCGACACGATAACCTTCTCATGATCGTTCCACCAACAGAGCCCATGTCCACCGGCTGTAATTGGTCTTGCTGTCTTCTTCCAACCTATGTTGAAGGCCTTGTTTTGACTTGTGATGAAAATCCAAATGCTGAAGTTATACCCGTATAGTTTATTTTTGATGACCATCAAAATGTACTGCAGCGCCCTTAAATCAGGCAACGCTTGAACATAAAAAAATTTGCAGATGAAGCCTTGGTGATTATATGGCCGTTTGTGAAGTCATGCAGCTTGCGGGCGCAAGGTTAGGTTTTTATTAGATATTTCCTTGTAGTAGTGCTTACGCAAGCGTAAAAAGTGGTCTGTAAATGTTCCCTAAAAGCCCGATTTTCACAATCAAAAATGTAAAGATCAGTTGATTGAATTATCCTTTATAGTTAATGATCAATTGATTATAGGTTTATCGCTCAAAAGTGATTATTATATATTTTAAAGTTGCATCATTCTGTAGCACTGCACTTATAAAACCCTATGCTGTCGAAAATTAACCAGCAAACTGACTCAAACCAATGTGTGAAAATTAACCAACAAACTGACTTATATTTAACAGTACAAGCTTAACAAACAACATAACCAAGTTAACAGATACGTAGTACTAGTTATCTATAACTTGATGCTCAGCTTCAATCCCTTCCTTAACTTGGAGCTAATTTCTAAAACAAACAGCACCATTTCTGCACAAATATAACATCACATATAAGCATCAAGTACATAACCATGGGCTATTTTCTAGTTTGAACTCTTCATTCCCTTAATTTATGGGTTGAGATAAAGAGAGAATTTAAATCAACTACTCTCATTTGATGTCTATAACTGTCATACATTGTAACATTGACAATAAATTTCAAATATATTATTCCTCTTACAATTTTATAACTGATAAGAATATTAACTATTAGTCAATGAATACTCAAAACTAACAATAGCTAACTCATTCAACATCTTTTTGCACATATTTGTATACTGTGCGCTTAAGTCGTTCATTATATAAGGTTAGCCATAACTAATTGTAACTAGAGATGACATAACTGACTAGTCAAGTGTGAAATAGTTTTATAATCGATATTCACATTTATAATTTCTGCTATAAACGACTTTATATTGCTGCCTAATCATAATTAAGACGAAATAAGAAGATATGAAAGAAGGAAATAACCGTACCTTGACTCTTGTGGTATCATTTTTGGTATTGGTAGGCTTATATGCAGCAGCCTGTTGAGGGATTGGTGGGAACTTAGTGGCTGCAATGTGTTTTTCTTCTTTGACTTTCTGAAAGATGACTGTAAAACCTTCTCCAGATTTTGGGTCCTTATCATCCCATGCTCCAAACATTGGCACTGATGCTGATCTATGTGACTGTCCATACACAAATAAAAGTAGCAATGTTAACCCATATATTTTTAACGGCGATATCGACATCGAATGCTCTCATTTGTCACCCACACACGCGTTAGGAGGAAACCAATTTACGACAATGTTGGCAGTATCATCGAAGGTTGGAAAAACCCCCAGAGACCTTCCCAAATCGCATTGATGTTGGCAATACCGTCAAAGGTTGGAAACTCCCTGCTTCAAATGAGAATCGAACCTGGGTTGGCAGTACCCGAGGTTGGATCTCACCCCATAACACTCAAGCCAAGCTTTGGTGGTAACCCATAGTGATTCATAGTTGCAACAAATAACCGATTAACTTTTAACTTGACACAAGAGATAGAATGTAGCAGGCCGTCTTTGAGTTTTCGGAGGTCCTGAATGATTAAATGTTAAAAATGGATAAGGTTTTCCTGATTGTTAGGGAAAGGGATTATTTTAAACTTAAATGTATGCGGCCCTAAAGGGTTATCCCGTGACCATATTTGACCCTTTTTCCTGGCCTCCTGAAGATATGACGCTCGTGATGTTTTAACCCACAGAGTCCCAACTAGGGATGACAATGGATCGGATATGGATCGGTGATGTCGTATTCTATAATCATATCCATTTAGTTTTTGTTCATCCATATTCATATCCATATACATTTAATTTAAGTTTATCCATCCATATCCATATCCATATCCACAAGGGCGGAGTATTACTAGGACAGGGCAGGGCACCCGCCCCAACTAGATTTAAAAAAAAAATTACACTAAAAATTTTTTTTTACTAAAAAATAAGGTTTTTATTAGTGTCTGCCCCAGCTGTCAATGAAAAATTTAATAAATTTTTGCACCCGCCTCATATGTGGTCGGGTTCAAGTTCTGCCACTGTATATCCACTGGATTAAACAGGTTAATGGATATACAATGGATATTGAAAAAAATGTTATAATATTATCTATTTTGGGATGGGTTTTTTCGCGATTAGCCATCAAGCTACATGTATATACACACACACATACCCAAAGACATATTTTGAGGCCCCTAAAATTCAGCAGTCTTGGGCACTCGACCACGTTGTCCACCCTCAAAGACGACACAGGAATATAACACAAAGTGACTTATTTACAGTTAAGTGAGTCGAAATAGACACCTCTCACGAAAACTTCAAAATTACACAGACAAATATTAACTTACCGCAATATCATCAGCTGGATTATATCCATGTCTTGGTCTATTCGGTCCAGATGAAGGTGAAGGTGGAGAAAAATTGCTTGTTCTGTCTCTTGAGTTGGAGCTTTTTTTCCTATGATCAGGTTGGAAATTTTGTTGCTTGTTTACATGTTTTTGGGCAAAAACCATGTTATCATTGCTAGCATTATCATCTCCTCCATATGCCATAAAAGCTTCTGGATTTTGCTCAGGGTCATTTGGGTTTATCATGACACCGGTGCCTTTATCTTTTCGAGCGTTTTCAAAGTAAGCTGTGTAAGGGACATTATCAGCATCCCAACTCCCAAACTTTGGAATATGTGATTGTTGTTGTTGCTGCATCAAATTAGTTAAATCCAATTAGTAACTGTATGTTTTGATTTAAATAGGATTCAACCTCTAGTTATCATATTATTTATCTATTAAAGTAACATATAAGAAGCATTTACAAGTATGAAATAAAGATAGTAATTTTAATAAAATGCTTGAATATAGCAAGAAATGTAACTTACAGACATGGTTTTGGTGAGTGAATTAGAATGATGATTTATCTTCTTAGAATTTGAAAGAAAATGAAGAGGGTGATGAAAAGAGGTGAAGAAATACTGTTTTGTTTTAGAATGTGGGACCTTTTTCATTATATTTTTTTTATATTCTCGCCTGCAGGAAAGTTTCCAAGAGTTGAAGGGTACTACCGGACAATATTTTTGACAAATCCAATGTTAGAAAAGTCTCTAATCAGATCCTAAATATTCTTTATTCTTAACGTCAGTGGCTAACTTTATTTAACGCGACGTCAATTGTATATCATTTTGTTTTGGTTATATTTCAAAGGGTGAATTTATTATATATATGCTGCAAATCATTTTCCAGCGATATTAGTGTATTCATTTTGACAAGAATAAATATCATGTTAATATATGTTAATATATTACTTTTTTTATTTAATTATATAATAAATTGGTTTTTCATAATCAAAATCACTTTTCGGCCAAGGATAATTTCCAAATAATTTATACAAGATGTTGAAAGGTTGAATAAGCGATTGTTGTTCCATTTTTCTTATGATGAAATGCTCAAATAACGTGATTAGAGATAAAATCATTGAAAATATCTTTAGATTCATTAACCAATTTTTTTTAATTACCGCAGCAAAACCAGTGATACAATATTACATGGTTTGCAAAAGATACAAAGTGTGTATCTCCTGCACACGAAAAAACAGTAAACAAGTAGCTATCATAATATGTACAACACGATTTGCTGGAAAATATGCCCCAAACAGATTACTGAATTAGCCAACTCCCGTACGATCGATGATCAGACTATCCTGCGAATTCGGGTTGAAGAGCAATTCAAAACTCTTTGGTCAGATTTCGTTGAGAATTGATAACCATTCAAAACAGATTACTGAAAACCACTCTCTTTCATATACTTAATAACCATTCAAAACTTTTTGGTTAGATTTCGTTAAGAATTGCAGAACGTGATAAAACTTTCTTCTCGAATACTTTGCTATTTCGATTCTTCCATGATACACAGTAAAACAGTTACGAGATAACAGATTGCCATAATGGTTCATAATGTCACGAAGTGAACCATAGTTCCCACGAAGAAGCTTGTTAAAGACTTGAGTATGAGGCATATCTAGGTTGCACCATTTGAAGATATGGCTCTAGATATCCATAACAAACTTGCACAAGGTTAGGAAATGTTCTACAGATCCCAACCCTCGTTACACATTAAACAACGAACCGAATCGAGGTCAATATCACGCTTGTCTACCTCTACCCTAACAGGTAGTATTCCTATTTAAACACGCCACATAAATATTTCTACCTTGGCAGGAACCACTCTATTTTGGAGTGTCTCGATGCTCGAAGAAAATGAAGGTAATGAAAGCTCATCTAGCTAAAGCGCAAGTTTTTATGTCTTGAATAATCCACATGAATCCTTGTTATTCCTTGTGATCGAGATATTTATCGGTTTAGAAGTTACACTATATGCAAATTTTCCCCTCCCCAAAAATAAAATTCATACAATCTCTTATGACATGTTGAATGATATGTCATGTTTCATCGGAAGTAAATAAACAGAGTTAAAATGATAGACTGACCAAAATGGGGTGTGTGTGAGAGAAAGAGAGAGGAGAGAGAGCGAGGAGAGAGAATAAAAGAGAATGGGCAGGCACGAGAAAATCGTGAGAACATTACAACGGTGGACTTCAAGATCGACTAACAAGGCTATTCGGAATCCATTTAACGTCTTTCATGTTTTTCAATTTCCCGGAGGTGTGGAATGTAGCAGATTTGTGGAGGGTTTTCAAACCTTATGGCGACGTTAGGGATATCTATCTGGCTGGGAAACGGTTAAGGAATGGGCAGCGGTTTGCGTTTGCTCGCTTCGCCAACATCAATGATACTGATCAGTTGTTATCTTCATTGCAGCGTATCAAATTGGATGGTAACCAAATCAGAATTTTTAAAGCTTACAAGAGAGGTCACAGTGATGAAAAAGATACTCGATCTGCGGCGGCTCATCCACATACCAGTACAAGAAGATTCAGTAATGCTTTCAGAGATGCTCGACCGTACAATGAGGTTATGGGATGCCATGAAGACTTGCGAGATAGGTTACCAAAAAAAGATTTGAGAGAAAAGCTCTCGAATATCTATGATAACAAGAAAGCTACATTTGCTATGGAGAAGAGAGTTGTTATTAGAGACTCAAGATATAACAAACACATATGCAAAAGATCCATTGTTGGTGTGGTGAAAGATTGGAGTGTCATTCATCAAATTCCGGATCTCTGTAGGGCTGAAGGGTTGAACTATTGTGACATAAAATACTTGGGTGGATTAGAGATCCTTTGGATCTTTAACTCTACTGTTGAAGCAGAATATCTTTTGAACAATAAAGATCACGCTATACATAAATGGTGCAATGTGGTTCGAATGTTTGGCATGGCTCGTCAAAAGCACTCCAGACTAGCGTGGGTTGATGTCGTAGGTGTTCCTGTTACATGTTGGAATGAGGATATTTTCAAAGCTATCGCCAACAATTGGGGGGAGACGCTGGATATGGTCAATTGTAGTCTAGTTGAGGGGAATCAAAATCTCATATTTGGGAGCGTTTTGTTGATCACTACAGATGTTAATGTCATTTGTGGAAGGGTATATACTGAGGTGGGCAAAGAAAAATTCATAGCTTCTGTCAATGAGAATTCTATCAAAACTGCTAGTGTAGGTTTCAACGTCTTTACATGTGATGATGAGGAGGATATAGATGATGCAGTCAAGAATGACCCAAGCAACGAAGAATTTGTTGATGATACCTTTGAGAATTCAGATGGTGATAACGAGTCAAATGATGGTTCTTCTTACGAGTCTGATGATGATGATTTTGTCATAGAATTGGAAGAAAGTGTTAATAACAACCTACATAATGGTTTGGAAGAGAATAGGTCTTGTAACATTAACGGTCAGTTTCATGGGGTTAATCCGGTTGGGGATGATGTTTCCGGTGACCGGAATAACAGCCGAACGGGTATGTTCAATCTAGAAGATGGGGTGTCTGAATGCTTCGGTACAAAGGATCTTTTTCGAGAACACAATGATGATGGGAACATTGGGTTGGGAAAGGGTGGCGATTCTCCCAATGTAGTCAATTCTGACCCTAGGGTTCCCACGCCTCCATGCAATGCTTCACATTCCAAGGATACCAACGCTTCTAATTCCAATGGTGATTATGTTGGGGATTCTGGACATGTGGCTCGCGATTTAGGGTTCTGTAAAATTGGGCCCAATTCAATCCAAGATGGGGTTGGGCCTGGTAGATCTTCGGGCAAGAAACCACAAAGTGGGCCTTCTAGCCCCATTAGTGCTCCTGTGAAAAATACTGGATCTTTAAGCCCAAATGTTCCAGTCTCTGATCACGTGCATAATCAGGAAAGGGTTATCCCTCAAACATCTGGCACTTTTGGGGTTAATCGTGTCGGTAAACCTAAAGGAAAATCTATACCCAATAAGGCAAACAATAAGGCGAACGAGATCAAGAAAGGCGATTGATGTTGGGCGAATTTGAGAAATTGGAAGACTTCTTCAAGAATGATGAATATCAAAGCGTCGGCTAGGAAGGTTAACCCTGAGAAGCGTGTTCTGAAATCGAAATGTTCTTCTTGTGCAGGCAAAAATTCGAATCCCAGTTCATCTTCATCAGGGTCTGATCGTAACAAAAAAGCATCAGTTTGTTCCTTCAACCCAAATGATGACATGGTGGTTAGAGAATATGAGTCAAAACTTGGGCTCAAATGGAAGGAGAGACCTTCTCACCAGTAAGCTCTCCCTCTGTTATGTCGTTTTTATTAGTGTTAATTATGAAGATTATTTCCCTAAACATTCGAAGTTTCAAAATCGGGGGTAATGAGAACAAATTCGGGTGGGTCAAAAGTCTTATCGTAAAAGAAAAACCAGATTTTATGTCGTTTCAAGAAACAAAATTGCATCATGTCGACTTAAGAGGGGTTTGCTCTTTGTGGGGTAACGAGGACTGTAATTTTATCCAAGTGGCTATGGTGGGAAAGTCAGGTGGACAACTGTTAATTTGGAACACAAATTGTTTCGATGCTGTAAGTGTAATCAAGGTTGATAATTCAATTGGGGTGAGGGGTATCTGGAAACCTACAGGATGTAAGTTAAACGTGATCAATATCTATGGACCGCATGACGACATTAATAAACAAAAGCTATGGGACTCATTATCTAGGGTAATAGAAAGTGATGAGGATGATGCGTGGGTGTTGTGTGGTGATTTCAACGAGGTTCGGGATCAAAGTGAAAGGCTCAACTGTGAGTTTATTGAAAGTCGAGCAAAAAGATTTAATAATTTTATTTTAAAAAACAGATTGATGGATATACCATTGGGTGGTAGGAACTTTACGCGGGTTAGTGAGGATGGGATTAAATTTAGTAAATTAGATCGGTTCCTCGTGAGCGAAAAATTTTACTCAATGTGGGGCCACATCATGGCGGTTGCATTGGATAGAAAACATTCTGACCATTGCCCTATTATGCTTAAAGATGAGGAAAGGAATTTTGGGCCAAAACCGTTTAAACTTTTCGATGCTTGGCTTGACGAAGAGGATATCGATCAGATGGTTAAGGATGTGTGGTCGGATTCGGGTGCTACATCTAATCGAATGGATTGTGTGTATAGAAATAAACTGAAAAGAGTGAAAGAGGCATTGAGGGTGTGGAGCAAAAACAAATATTGTTCACTTGAAGCTGAGATTGAGAGCTTAAAAACAACAGCTCTTGAGTTAGAATTAAAGGCTGAATCGATGGTATTGGAGCAAACTAATCTTAATCTGTGGAGAGATTCACGTAAGCAATGGTTGGAAAAGGAAAAAATTAAATGTAACATGCTAAAGCAGAAGGCGAGAGTTCGTTGGATTCTAGAGGGGGACGAAAACTCTAAGTTTTTTCACTCCGTAATCCGAAGGAAGAACAACAAGTGTAACATCAGAGGGCTTTCGATAAATGGGGTATGGAATGAGACACCCTCGGATATTAAAATGGCAGCCTACTCACATTTTATGAACATTTTCACCGAACCAAGCATTGATAGACCCAGCCTTGAAGACTTTAATTACCCGTCAATTACCAGTGATGAAGCAAACGCACTTGAACTACTTTTCGACGAAAATGAAATTCGAGAAGCTATCTTTGATTGTGGAAGTACAAAGGCGCGGGGACCAGACGGGTTCAACATGCGTTTTTTCAAGAAATTTTGGGATGTCATTAAAAAGAATCTAATTGATGCGCTTGCTTGGTTCTGGGATAAAGCTGAATTCTCGAGGGGTTGCAACGCTTCTTTTGTCACGTTAATACCTAAGAAAGATGATCCGTTATGCCTCGGTGATTATCGACCGATTAGTTTAATTGGAAGCTATTACAAGATAATAGCTAAAATTCTTTCTAATTGGTTGAGAAAAATCATTCCATCGGTTGTAGGGTCGGAACAGAGTGCATTCCTAAAGGGAAGGTTTATTTTAGATGGAGCGCTCATCGTTAATGAAAGCATTGAGTATCTTAAAGCTTCCAAACAAAAGGGTATTCTTTTTAAGGTTGACTTTGAAAAGGCGTTCGATTGCCTTAATTGGAATTTTTTACTCGAGGTAATGAAAAGTATGGGGTTTGGGTGTAAATGGCGGAAATGGATCTCATCTTGCCTTAGCTCAGCTTCAATCTCTATTTTGGTAAACGGATCGTCCACAAACGAATTTTCACTAAGTCGTGGGGTTAGGCAAGGGGACCCATTGTCCCCCTTTCTCTTTATACTTGCAGCGGAGGGCCTAAACATAATTACTAAAGCGGCTACTGAAAAGGGTCTCTTTAGAGGTGTCGAGATCGGGCAAGAGAAGGTCTTAATTTCTCACCTCCAATACGTGGACGATACTATTTTTCTTGGACAATGGAGTCGAGAAAATGTTTATAGCCTTCGTAACCTTCTCAAATGCTTCGAATTAGCCTCGGGCTTGAAGGTTAACTTTCAGAAAAGTTGTATGTATGGTATTGGAGTTGATTTTGAGGAAGTCAGTCTCGTAGCTAATCGCATTGGGTGTCAGGTTGGTAAGTTTCCTTTCACTTACCTTGGGTTGCCGATTGGGTCAAAGATGAAGAAGCTTTCGGATTGGCAAACGGTGATTGATAAAATAAAGTCAAGGCTCTCGGATTGGAAAATGCGATCGATGTCATTTGGTGGACGTTTGGTCCTTATTAAGTCGGTCTTAAGTAGTTTGCCGTTGTACTATTTCTCGCTTTTTCGTGCCCCGCCGTGTGTGTTAAAATTACTTGAGAGTGTGAGGCGGAAATTCTTTTGGGGTGGGGGGAATTCGGGAACAAAAATATCGTGGGTTAAGTGGGATCATGTTATATCTTCATACGAGAGTGGGGGGCTAAACATTGGGTCTTTAAATAGTAAAAATTTATCTTTATTGGAAAAATGGTGGTGGAGGTTTAAAACCGAAACCAATGCGCTTTGGGTCAAAATTATTCGTAGTATTCACGGTCCGGACGGTGGCCTGGGGTTGGAGATTGACTCAAATCAATCCTCAACTCCGGGTCTGTGGCGTAATATTATTTCAGCAGGTTACTCTATCGACGAGATGAATGTGCAATTCAGCAACTCCTTCATCAGATCACTTGGACTCGGGTCATCTTCTTCATTCTGGGACGAACAGTGGGCTGGGAGATTTTCCTTACGCAACAAGTTTCCTCGACTTTATAGGTTGGAAAGTTTCAAGGAGGCTGCCATTAATGATCAAATCAAAGTTGAGTCGGCTGGAATATGCTATAATTGGAGCTGGATTCGAACTCCTTCAGGTCGAACTCGTGGCGAACTCACTGAACTAACCAACCTAATTGCAGGTATCACTTTCAATAACAGGAGCAATGACGAGTGGACGTGGGCATTAGCATCATCTGGATTGTTCACGGTCAAGAGACTAGCTGCTCTTCTTGATGATCAACAGGTTGCAAACAATAACAGCCCTCAGGAGACTATGCGAAACAGCCTTGTGCCGAAGAAGCTTGAAATTTTCGTATGGCGAGCGATCAAAAAAAGAATTCCTGTAAGGGTTGAACTCGATAAACGTGGGATAGATTTAAACAGTGTGCGATGCCCATTATGCGACGATGAGGTTGAAACGGTAGATCACTCTTTAATCTTTTGTAAACACGCTTTTGACTTATGGGATCGGGTGCACAAATGGTGGGGTTTAGGCTCCTTTTCGAACCTCAGTTGCAATGAAATCTTGCGTGGTAATTCTTCGGTCCCAATGACAAACGTGGGAAGGAAGATATGGCAAGGTATTGAATGGGTATGTGTTTATTATATTTGGAAGAACAGGAATAACAAGGTTTTTCGAGACAAAAGTTGGAACACTCCGGTGGCTTTGAACGAAATCCAAATTAAGGCCTTCGATTGGATCTCACACCGCTTGAAAGGAAGATCGCTGGATTGGTTTACGTGGTTGAATAATCCTTCGGTTTATCTACGGCTGCCTTAGGTGAAGGGTTTGTTTCCTCACAAACCCAATTTGTTCGTATATGTATCTGTGTCTGTTCTCAATTCCTGAATGTATATGTATCTCGTGTTGAGTGGGCTTGGGCTAAATATTGAGCCTAACTTATTCATGTAACTATTCGTTGGTTTTATTAATATAATTCTTGCTTTTCAAAAAAAAAAAAAAAAAATTGATAGACTGACCTGGTAATCAAATTACATGGCAGAAAGAAAACGTAGAAAACAATACAATACAATACAAGGACTATTTTTGTAATATACTTTAAATGGAAAATAATAAAAAATATATAAATTAAAAAAAGTATCAAAGGAGAGGACGCGCGCGTAACGTGGTCAGTTTCCACCCATACACGCACATAGACACCCACACACACACACATACCTCCCTCTGTGAACAGCCAACATCGGTGATCCATTTACACCTCTTCTTCATAATAAATCGGATTTTAATTTTAATTTTAGAGATACAAAAAGGTGAATGTATCTATAACCTAATAATTCAGAGTGATACTCGTACAAGCAATTGTATCTTATATGACTATGGAAGGAGCTGTTGGTAGTTCAGTCGGTGGAGAAATTGTACCCTCGGTTAAATCAGAACCTCCTGAACCGTCATCACCTCCGGTGAATGATGACGTGGCAACCGTTGATAAAGATGTATTGTGTCC
The DNA here is from genome assembly GCF_046630445.1 of Rutidosis leptorrhynchoides. Taxonomy (NCBI): domain Eukaryota; kingdom Viridiplantae; phylum Streptophyta; class Magnoliopsida; order Asterales; family Asteraceae; genus Rutidosis; species Rutidosis leptorrhynchoides. Next base: position 334,066,817 of record NC_092340.1, on the reverse strand, counting down.
GATATGCATGCAGATAATTAAGGATGCATTTTTAACATCGTGTGGTCATAATTTTTGTTATATGTGTATTGCTACTCATCTTCAGAATAAAAGTGATTGTCCTTGTTGTGCTCATTATCTCACTACTTCTCAGCTTTTTCCTAATTTTTTGCTTAATAAGGTACCTTTTTTTTTTTTTTTTTTTTTTTTTTTTTTGTTGTTGCTTAATTAGATTGTTAATTAGTGAATTCTGCTGTTTAGTTTACTTTTTTTTGTTATCTGTTATCAATTGATGCTGCTAAATGATACAGTACAATTTGTAGAAATAATGGCTTTATTTTAGAGAATTGGAAAATGAAGTATTATTGTGTGTTAACAACTCTGTAGTTTATGCTTATTTTCTTGTTTTCTTTGACATGATTGTTGTGGCAATTCAACCATTAGTTCTCTTTTGATAAACATTATACATGATACATATACATTTTGTTTGTTTCAAATCTATCAAGAACATTATATTAAATTAGCTCTTGTGAAAGTGCTCGATTACAAATTCCGTTTCTGTAGCTACATAATTGACAGGTTATGTATTATAAAATCCCTATACTTCTTAGGGAACTAGCTAATTTCAACATACAACTTTCTTTATATGTTTGTATTGTAATGAAAAGTCCATACTAGAATAACTTTTGTACATGCTAAGAAGGTCTTAAACTCGTAACCTAGTTGACCTTCGATACGAAACTCTGCATATCTAAATGACTAAAGGATTATGATCTATGATGGTTAAATTTTTAATGTTGTCACTGATGAGTAAATTGAATTTGTAACCTCAAAATGCATAAAAAAAGTGTATACACTATCTATGTGAATAAGCTACTTAATCTAAAAGATAATTTGTGCAGCTATTGCTGAAGGCTTCAGCATGTCAAATAGCAAAAGGGGCTTCTCCTGTCGAACAGGTCCGCTTAGCATTTCAACAGGTCAGTTATCGTATTGAACATCAGGTTTTCTTTGAACATAATTTATCATTTTTGTTGCCTTAAATACCAAGGATAAACAAACAATTAATGCAAGTAAATATGCTGCATATATAGGGAAAATTGAATTTTTGTCTTGGTAGCCAATATATCTTCATCTCATTTTCCTATACTGAAAGTTGGCTATTTTCTCTTAGACAGGGGTGCGATGTTTCAATCAAGGAACTCGATAGTCTCTTACTTCTTCTCACGGAGAAGAAAAAGAGAATGGAGCAAGAGGAAGCCGAGTCAAATCTGCAGATTATGCATGAGTTTTTGCATTGCTTACGAAGGCAAAAGCTCGAGGAGCTAAACGAGGTCCTTCATTTACTTTAACGATTTGTAACTAAAGCATACTATTGTCTAATGACTGTATTATGTGAGTAATTCTAATTGTCTAAGGACTTCATTTCAGATACAAAATGATCTCATGCACATCAAGGAAGATGTAAATGCTGTAGAGAGACACAGGATAGAATTGCATCGAGCTAAGGAAAGGTGTTCAGTAAAATTAAGAATGAATGATGAATCTTCTGTAAAAACGTCGTGGCCATCATTGATGGATAAACGTAATAGTAGCAGTATGAGTATGCCTATTGGTATTGGAAATCAACAAAGTAGGTTAGATGTACACGCGCAAGCAAGTTCTCTTGCACTTGCAAGAAAAGATTCGTGTAGTGGGTCAGATTCACAAAGTACTCAAGTTGGAGTCTCTGTTGCAAGAAAAAGACGAGTTCATGCACAGGTTAGTGAACTTATCCTCATATAAATCTGTTATTTAAAAATGTAACAATGTAAATGACAAAACTTTTATGTGCCTCACATGTGCTGCCTTTATATGTTGTACATATAGTAATTCTATCTTTCTATGTATACTTATATCTTTCTATAAAAACAACATCTTGCCATGAAAGGTATGGACAGTTACATTCTTGATTCTTCCCTGATTTCTTTGTAGTTTGTGTGTGTGATTAGCTTATGGCACTACTTTATTTATGTTTGTTTCATTGTATTAACATTTTAACAGTTTAATGACTTGCAAGAATGTTACCTGCAAAAGCGTAGACATTGGTCTAAGGTAGTGCAAAAGCAGGAAGAAAGGGCTAATAATTCTCTAAACAGAGAAGGTTATCATGCAGGACTGAGAGACTTTCAGTCTGTACTTTCTTCATTTACACGATACAGGTCTAGTGTGCCTTTCTTTATGTTGATGTGTACTCTGTTCTCAATCTTTGTCAAGCAAGAAAAGTTAATAGTATCAATGTTTTGTTTTCTTTTGTTTAGTCGATTACGTGTGATTGCTGAACTTAGACACGGGGATCTTTTTCACTCAGCTGATATTATTTCAAGGTAAGTTGTGTTGAACCAAACGGTTGTTACTTAAACACAGTAGATTATTATCAGTATGTATTAGATAAGAACGGGCATTGTTATATCAATAATCATTGGGGACCTTGTTGGTATAATAAATATGGGTTGTAACGAAAATGTCATCTCTTTCTTTATATTTTTTTTTAACTTTGATCCCTGCTTGCAGCATAGAATTCGACCGAGATGATGAACTTTTTGCTACAGCTGGAGTCTCAAGACGTATCAAGGTTTTCGAATTTGCATCTGTAAGTGTTGCATTAAGTCTGATCAGAACTTATAGTTACTAATGTTTTACTGCTGTAGTTTTAACTGTTCATCGTCGCTGTTGTTAGAAAAATCCTTAACTTTATTATGAAATTTGACCACTTTGATTTGATGTGGCTATCTGAGCTGGTTGGGTAACGGGTTGTAGTTTTAATACGGATCCAAATGGGTGGGGTATGGGTGGGGTAGGCCAGGGTCAACATCTTTAAGTTCAATTTTAAAAAAAAAAGCCTTATAAAGAGTTTATCAAACAAGCTTTCTAAAACCATATCGTACATCAATTTTGTACTTCGTTAAATACATTGGGTAGGAAGCTTTAACCTTAACCATATGAAAACACTTGATGGTGACTTTTGATCCATTTGACTCAGCTGACTCATTTACATTTTAGCTAACTCTGCCCACATTACATCTTAAATTAATGAATTGGTAGGCCTATGGGTGTAAATTGCCACCTTCACCGATGATCTTCTATATGAAGCCATTTAAAAATACTTGCACCTAGTATTAGATAAATGAAAGAAGCTTGCTAATATATCATTTTTAATTAGTTCATATACATGCTTATCTACATTAATGGTTTTCCAGGTGGTGAATGAACAAGCCGATGTTCAATGTCCTGTAGTGGAAATGTCAACACGCTCCAAACTTAGTTGCTTGAGCTGGAATAAATACACCAAAAATCATATAGCCAGTAGCGATTATGATGGTATTGTTACTGTCTGGGATGTAACAACTCGACAGGTAAAATCTTACTTTCACTTTATCTTTTTTATATTTTTTTTATTTTTTTCACAACCTTATAAATCTTAACTTCTCCCTCAGAGCGTAATGGAGTATGAGGAGCATGAAAAAAGAGCATGGAGTCTTGATTTTTCACGTACTGAACCTACAATGCTAGTTTCTGGAAGCGATGATTGTAAGGTACTTAATATCATAATATGTTATGATGATGTACTTAAAAATAACGTTCTGACGTGTTACCCGACCTACTGATCCATATTGGCATATAGTATACCTGGCAAACGGGTCAGGTTGGGTCGGTTTGGGTAACGGGTCAAAATGGTTTTGGGTTGAAATGGGTCATGGATCAAACTGTTAAAATTTAAACGGGTTCAAACGGATCAGGTTGGGTCGGTTTGGGTAACAGGTCGAAATGGGTAATGGGTCAAATAGGTCAAACGGGTAATATACTTTTACATTTGATTTTTTACATTTATTATATAGTTTTAGTTATTAATATTTTTATTATATATAAGAAAATATTAATATACATAATAATTGATATAACCATTAATGCTTTCATAAATAATTGATTGATAGTATTTGTTATGCTCGACCAATTTGACCCATTAAACGTGTTTTTATTTATTGAACTTTAGGCTTTGATACCCATAACCCATTTGACCTATTCTTTTATAATTTGTATAATACCCAATAGGTTGGAGAAAAACTTATTGGACATTTTTTTAAGTTTTGGTTTACATTGTCAGGCTTAATTTTTTTCAAAACCCAATTGACCCGAAAGCTTGACCCATTTGACCCAAATTTGAGAGTATGGGTCTCAATTGCTAGGTATAGCATATATCAACCTTTGATCTTAAGTTTCATAATGTTGTGGTTATGTTTCCAACTTATGGAGCAGGTGAAGATATGGTGTACGAGACAGGAGGCAAGTGTTCTTAACATTGACATGAAAGCAAATATTTGCTCGGTGAAGTATAATCCTGGATCTAGTTTTCATGTTGCAGTAAGTTCCATTTGGTTTTCTGAATGTATAGAAAACATTAATTGAGTTATTTTAAGAGTACCTAAAGTGGAAATTTACTTATGTACGTTGCAGGTAGGTTCTGCAGATCATCACATTCATTATTATGACTTGAGAAATATAACCCAACCATTGCATATATTCAGTGGACACCGAAAAGCTGTTTCATATGTAAAATTCTTGTCTAACTATGAACTTGCTTCTGCATCTACTGACAGCACTTTGCGCTTGTGGGACGTTAAGCAGAATATTCCCGTAAGTCTCATAAATTACCGTCTAAATTAGACTGATAACCAAAAAAAAAGGTTAAAACCGACCATGGTTGCAAAGGCGGTTGCGGTGGCCGTTGCAGCGTTATGGTGACTAGCGCGCCCCATTTCGCCCAAAAACATTTGATTAGACGGTCAATGCTAAATGTCAGGTCAAAGTCGGGAAAAAGTTGACTTTGTCTCGCCTTGTTCTGGTGTAAACGAAAATCTGCACTATACACTATAATTATTATAGAAAACATTATAAAAAACTTATTTGTGTAAACGAAAAAACTTATTATAGAAAACATTATAAAATACTTATAAAAAAATTATCATATGTATTATTCAAATTAACACCACATCATCGTATTTGTGAATCATTTATTTAAAATAGTTATGTATTCATTTTAAAACCACTTCATCTTATTTGTGAGTCATTTATTTAAAATAGTTATGTTTAAAATGTTTGTGTTTGAAATATTTACATTTAATATAATTATATTTAAAAGTCAACGCTGGTCAACGTACGTCTCGATCGACTCGATGGACTCGACCTTTTAAGGTCCTGTCAGACTCGTCTCTGCCTCCCTTTTTTTTTAAAACCTTGAAACTGACCCTCTGGTGGCCCCACGCCGACCGATACTAGACTGATAACTAGAGGTGGCAATTTAGAACTATAATGGATAAATGGGTTTTGTTGGGCTATATTTTTCATTAAGATGTTAATAATGAGTCATGCAGGTCAAATGTTCTCCAAAGTGGTAAACAACGTTGATTTGTTACTATATCAGATACCAACAATTTATACTAATTAGTAATAACTTCAATTTTGTCTATTTGCAGCTGCGAACGTTTAGAGGGCATGTGAACGAGAAAAACTTTGTGGGTCTAACTGTAAATAGTGAGTACATCGCTTGTGGCAGCGAGACTAATGAGGTCTTTGTGTACCATAAGGTTACTTTCAACTTTAGACCTAAGTGTCACTCAAAATAGTTAACTTTAGCTTAAACGTAAAATTATCATATTTTCCTTTTTGTTATTCATTGTAGGCTATTTCAAGACCTGCAGCATGGCATGGATTTAGTTCTGATGCAAATGAAGGCGAGGAGCCAGGGTCGTATTTCACTAGTGCCGTTTGTTGGAAAAATGATAGCCCGACTATGATAACCGCAAACAGTAGAGGAACAATTAAGGTTCTTGTTCTTGCAGAATAGTAAGTATATATAATATATAATATATTGGATGAAAATAGGATAAATTTTATGGCGCTAAAGATGTTCCTTTTATAAGTCTCCTTTCACATGATATTGTCTTCTGTTGGGTTTGGTTGATTAAAGTTAGAAGCATTGAAAGTTATAAAGATGAAATATATTGATTTCTTGAAGTTGCACGTAGATGAATGTCGAGATACACTATTTGCCTGGTAACAAGTTAGTACATAAAGTGTTTTCACGGTCTAACAGTAAACTATGCATATATTCAAATAACCCGTCATAAACAGTTAAACAGCCTCCTAGAGTCCTAAATGTGGCTATATTTATGTAAAAGCAACTGAATTAAAAGTGACGAAAACAAATAAAGCAGAGTTCAAATTTAAAGCAAAAGATAATTGAATGGAACATTGTTTTGTAGATAAAGTTATGTTACCACCACATTCCTCTTTGATAAAAGCTGAAGGTAAGAAAATGACAAGTTACCTTTATCTCCTTCAAACCGTATGAGCATGCAAATGAAATGTACAAAATGATCAATAAAACCGTATGCGACGCAGTATCAGCTGTATTCCGTTTCTTGACGTGGCTGTGACTGACGAAAGGTGATGGCAATAGCGCAGCGTTAGCATTTGACAATTTGCGGCGTTAATTAGTTTTTAAACGGAAGGGTGACGAGAGGTGAGAGGTGATATCCACCAATCTTATTTTTCTTGATTTAATAAATATATACTCTTATTATTTATTTATTTATTTTCTACTTCCGAGATTTTTACCACATCACCTTAGAAATATTTGACACAAAAATTTGACATTTTGAGTTAACGGGGTCACAGTCACAGTCAAAACTCGCTATATTACCAAAAAGTGCATGATTCATTGATTTGCCTCTGATGTCACGATTAATTGTGGTCTAAGAGAAATAGTTAGACTTCTATGCAAACGCGGAACTTTCTCCTCTCCCTCTTAAATTTACGTGTTATTTGTTTTTCTTTGTAACTTATATTGATCATTAGTTTTTTATGCACTATTATTTAGAGTTTACACTTGATCGCCTCAATATCATTCATGTTGATTTCGCCCCCCATTATATGTCCTAGTTCCACCCCTGCTTATTTGGCACATTTGAGGATTGGTTGTGTAGTCAACATGAGATGTAACTCGTAATTAAAGGAACACGGGCCACGTAGTGGTGTAAATTGAACCCGTGACCTTTGCCTTGCACTACAAATTATTTCAAACCGGATTACAATATCGAGAGAACATAATTGAGTTGAAATGAATCCATACCATCAAAATTTTGCATCATGATGCACGAGGACAAGACACCAATACTTTATTTTTATTTTTTTAGCAAAAAAAACGATAACATTATAACGGATCCGAAGACCAACAAGTACAATCGATACAAAAGAAACCAACTAGCCTGATCTAACTAAACAAACCAAATTAAACTGATCACTAACAAAGGTGAACAAACTCGTTTAATCTAGTAATACAAAATAAAACCAAAGCTATAACTAACGAAAACTTAAATATCGACTACACTAAAAGTAAACTAAAATAAACATCAAGTGCATAAACCGCCGGTAAAGAACATCCGGCCAGAAAAGGAAAACGGCAAACACCACCTCAACCCAACCACCTGAAAGGAGATCTAACCAAAAAAACCAGATCCAGGCTACCTGCGAAAACCAGAATTCCAGGAAGGAACTCGTCGCCTGGCTCACAAACATCCCACATCGGAGCAAAAGAAATCCGGCAGTGAAAACCAAAATCCGGCGAGACTCAACCTCACAAAGAAAACCCAAACAAACCTTAGACCCGGCAGGAGAGGAGCAACGCCAGCACACGGAAGGCCGAGAAAACATCGGCACATAAGTTACGGCGCCAGAGAGCCCACATCCGGTCAGATCCAAGATGTTTGAGTTCACCACGGTGGGAGAAAGGTAAGAAGGAGATCACCGAAACCAACCAAGAAGCAAGGAGATGTGAAGGCCGAACCACCGGCGAGATGCCGGTGGCCGGAGAAAGGACTAACGCCGGTAAACTACAAAACAAAAGGACACGATTGAAGCAGAAAAAGATGACTGCAGCAAAATTTTGTGAGAGAAAAGGATTGAGGGTTGTAGCAAGGTAGTTAGTATGGATCTGGAGCTTTATTTTAATTATTTGTTGTGAAAATGGAAGAAGATGAGTTTTGGTGAAATTCAAAATAAAATTTTCATATCATAAATTCACAATACATCAACATTTATCTTTTACTTTTATTTGATTATTAAGAAGAGAGAATTGTCAAAAACAAAATATTTGTTATTATTGTAAAATTATCTCCCAAGTGCAGATGCATCAGTAAATGAATAGGCTCCTCATCTATAATTATATACCAATAGGTTCAAAGTGAAGATAAATTAATAACATCATTTGCATCTGCATCTTGTTCTCGATCACTCACATGAAAACTTCATTCGTATACTAAAAAAACCAAAAATTTGAAGACAAGCGCTAACAATCGGATAACTCAAACTTAATTTTGTCATCAGATAATCATCGAAAAGAATGATTCACGAGAACTAATAAACACTAATCAGTTTATCAAAAAAGTCAAAAAAGAAAAGGTGTCGTTTAAATATATGATTAGGAGAATGAAAAAAACTATATTTCTGACTACAAATATGAGTATTTTGGTAACAAGAGATAGATCAGTGTTTCGCATCAGGTATTTATACCAAGTTAGCATTCTCCTTGTACGAATAGAGAGAGAAAAAAGTAAGAGAAATTGTCTTTTCCTTTCATTTGTCTAAAAAATCATGTTATATCCTTTTAGTTTATATTTTTTTTTTCGGCAAAAAAAAAAATTGAAATGTATTGAAAGAAAGATCTTCATCAAAACAATAAAGATGCAATACAAAATACAATGACGGAGTTAAGCGCGGTCTTAAAGAGATACAAATTGGAGAATTAAGAAACATAAACTTAAAACACAACAAGTAAGGACTATGATCCCAAACATAGGAATGTACACTATTGCAAAGCTTATGATTTGTCGCCCAACGAAAGGTCTTGAGCTTGATGTTACGAATCAAAACCGAACGGCGCACTAGTCATTTATGTATTCGTTATTTTGTATCATCAGTCGTCCACTTAACAATTTTCAAAATTTCTCCGTTATCTCACACTAAAATAATTAAAGGTTAACGTCAGCATGACCGGATATTGGGGCGTGCAATGCGTGCGGTTGCACATGACCCAGTATCTGTAAGGGTCCAAAAAATATATTCTAATATTATATACGTACGCTCATTTTACATACATAGGTCCATTTGTTAATTGATAATATCAAAAAATTTAAAAATTACATAAACAATGTCGAATACTCCATAATCCAATACTCCTCGTATGGCTCCAATACTCCGGCATCGATAACGCCAAATAATAGGTAATAATTTAAAATTACAGTATATAAAAGGGCCCAATTTTATTTTTCGAACAGGGCCCATAAAATTGACAAGACGGTCCTGAACGTCTGTTGCGATTCCAGAAACGAAACTCAATGGGGTCATATTTTTTCAGTACTAATTATATTTGGATGTTATTTTAATGATTGTTTACCTTAAAAATGTACAATCTGAACGTATATATCGGGTCCGACTAGTTAAATTTAGTGGTATCCAATACAGTTAAAAGGAAATACTATTAATTCGAAAAATATTTAAGGTCCTGTAGTTAAATTTAGTTGTGCCATATACATTTTAAATGGTATTTTCTACACAAAATTTTCAAAGTAGTGGTGTTCCGTGACCTCACGGGTCAAGGCTTAGACTCGCTGTGACGATCGCTCCAAATCCATATGGACAATACGTCATTCATTGATTTCATTGCGAGGTATTTGACCTCTATATGATACGTTTTGTAAACATTGCATTCTTTTGAAAAGGCACACCATAAATGAATATTTAAATCAAAGGTTTTCAACATCTGATGATTTCTACATATAGACAATCACTGTAAATAATAGTTTACAATAGTACTTTCGTTGACAGTACAGTCAAAATAAGATACATGGTGATGATTTGGTGAATGCAACGTTTCCTTGAAAAATATGCCATGTATGACTCCATGCACATAGCTTGTCTAACATATAAGCAAACAGCGGAAGACTTCTAGGAAACCTGAGAATAAACATGCTAACAAGTGTCAACACAAAGGTTGGTGAGTTCATAGTTTTAATATTACACATAATCCGTATATCAATGTGGATTACAAAAGTTCAGTTGTTTTATTCAAAACGTTTATCAATAGGTTTTACATAAAAGGGGGATCACAAGATTTCAGTTGTTTCATCCGAAATGTTTATCAATCGGTTCTACAAAATTGAGCACCCTGGTAACTAAACTTTAACGTATATATAATTTGTACCCTTTGTATAATCATCTTAATAATACACGCAAACCAACGTGTACGCTTATCAAATAGCATACGTCCGTTAAAAGGCTAGCGCTCTAGCTCGGACGGGGATGTCAAGCCCTATGGATCCATATACTACTACTCGCGCCCACCAGTTCTTATAACTGGCAGTTAACAGTTACCAAAGCTAAGGGATTTTCGGTTCAAACTCAGCGTAGAATTTAGTATGTACTTGTATCCATTGCGTTTAAAATAAATTGCATGTATTCTCAGCCCAAAAATATATATTGCAAAAGCAATTAAAAAAAAGGGATCAATGAAACTCACAGTTTAATATTGATATACAATATTGCAGGAAAGCACGTAGACGCATTGGAGATAATAAGCACGAGGTTTGATTCACAAAAATACCCCCGAATATTACCCATAACCTCCTTGGCAATAACCCATATTTTCCTTAGCTCTAGCTTTCTCGGAAACTCGTTTTGAAAAATTACTTGGACAGCACTCCGTCGTAATATTTTATGTACATTATTATTTTTGTATCGCAAAAATAATAACACTAATAATAAAAATAATAAGATTAATAATAATCTTATTATTATTAATAATAATAATAATAATAATAATAATAATAATAATAATAATAATAATAAAATAAATAAATAAATACGGAGTAAAAATAATATATATGTGTGTGTGATTTATCTGGCCAAAACTCGAGAATTTATAGCACTTGGCCTGAAATTTTGCCTCATGCGATCGCATGGATTTTGGGCATGATGGCCATGCGATCGCATGGCCTCAATTTCCAGCTCAGAATCATTTGTCCATTTGTTTGTCGACATGATAAAATATTAATATAATATATATAATTTAAATAATTAATTATATATTATATTAAATTCACGTGCATAGTTGACTTGTAATTTTTGTTCCGATAAGTCGTACGTCATCACTCGACTTATGTCCCGGTTCCAGTTTTTCGAATGTCCTTTCGTACCTTTAGAAAACTTGCATTTTACGTTTCGTGTCACGTACCTTTGTCAAAATATAGTCTTAAATTATCCATAAACTATACCACTCATAGTATATCTTAAACTTTCAAATGTTTTGGTCATTTACTTCTATAAATCATCGTCTCGCTATTTGTTAATATATATATAATATATACTTTTTTACTGTAGCAATTCACTGTAGCAAAGTCAATTTCACTGTAGCAAATAGTGATTTTTGAAAACACTGTAGCATTTTGGGTACTGTAGCAATTTGAAAATACTGTAGCAAATTAGTATTTTACTTGTTCATCTTAAACGTTTTAGTTAACTTATCTAAATATCAATCGAATCAATAATCGAATGTTACTATCGTTTACTAAATAACTTGAAATCGTATATATTCAAATAGATATATAAACCAATAAGTTTAATGTACGGTATCATGCAATTAAAACTTTGTTACGTTTTCAAGTTATAGTATATATATGTATCTGTTTACATATAATGGTTCGCGAAACGTTGAGAACAACCGAAGGGTAATTGAATAGTTCAAAATTTTGAGATTCAACTTCATAGGCTTTGCTTATCGTGTCGAAGTCATTAATCATTTAAGATTAAGTTTAAATTTAGTCGAAATTTCCGGGTCATCACACTCGCCCTTGGTTAAGGTTAACAAATAGCTTTATACTTTTATTTTTATTCTAATGTATGCTATATATCTAGAAAAATATCAGTGTACGTCACATACTTTCAAAAAGTGTTGTAGGCTATTGGTGACCGGTTACCTACATGTGCAGTCTCTAGGGCTAACGTATGGTAACAAGAAGCATTCATATATCGAATTGAATAGAGTTTCAGGTTCTTGATTACTCCTTCAAGCTTCGTGTTGCATCGAATCGTGTTAAAATTCATCTCTGAACAGCATAGTGAAACGTCAAAGTTTATGAGATTTTGGTCAACAATTCAATTGGATCGTTTCTCGAATTTGCTGGTCTTGATATTAGTTCACGAGTGTTAGGTGATGGAATTAGAACAAATTTCATGAAGAAATCGTATCCTAGAAAAGCCTAAATATTAATGTCTGATAGCTTCAGGGACTGCACACGCCGGTAACCAGTCACCAATAACCTACATTCGAACACTTTTTGAAAGTATGTGACCTACACTGGTATTTTTCTAGGTATAGAGCCTACAATAGAACAAAATTAAAAGTATAAAGTTATTTGGTAGCCTTATCCCAATAATTAATGTTGCAACGATCTAAGATACATCATAATTTATGTACTAATATTTAGTTCTTTTTAATTGATTTACAAGTAATTACTACCTATATTTGTAACTTGTGAGTACGTGATCAGTCATGCGTATTCACGTGGAACTGAAACCGAGAAGTACTGGGTCAGGTCATCGATGAGCTAGAGACATTGACCAACGCTTTGTTTCAGTTCGAGAAACAAGACAGGGTCGCGGATTTTTGGTACTGGAACCTAGCTACGAACGGAACTTTCACAACTAAGATGCTTACGAGTTTAATAGAAGAGAAGTTATTAACACGAGGTAATACGAGGGACTGTACACTCAAAAACAATTTACCCCCCAAAAAAGTCGAATTATTCATATGGATGGTTATAAAACTACGGCATCTGGTTCGTACCGAACTTTGACAAGCGAGCTATTGATCTTGATTCCGTTATATGTCCTTTATGTGATGACGGTATAGAGACTATTGAGCATTCGCTAATTTTTTGTCGACATTTAATGGACGGATGAGAGAGACTTTGCAACTGGTGGGGATTGGGTGCGGTTACAAATATTAGCATCAACGAAGCCTTTCGAGGTAAATGTAATCGTGCTTTATCCCCATTGGGTTCGAGTTTATGCAAGCTATGGAATGGAGTTGTGCGTACCTAATATGGCATAACTGTAATCAAAAAGTGTCCGTGAACTCAAGTTGGAACGGGCCGACGGCTTTGATGTAAATTCAACTTATATCCTTTGATTGGATTGCGACGTGTTTCAAACATTGGAAGATTGGTTCACCGATCTCTGGATCTGCTTTGTCTAAGATTTTATGTTTAGTTAGTTTTGATTAGTTGCTCACTCAACAACCGAATTCACTTAGTTTATTTGTATGTTTCGAGTTTCTCTTATCGTGTAAGTTGTACCGGACACCCCCCCCCCCCCCCCCCCGGTTAGCCCTAGTGCTAATATATGCTTGCTATTCGAAAAAAACTTGTAAGTATATGTTTAACAAGATATTTGGACCATATTTTTCAACCAGAACCGGGAGGCGTGAAAAATGACCAATATACCTCCATTAAACAAATAAAATGATCAATATACACCCGCTACAATTCATCATAGCTTAGGCTGATATACTTTATTAGAAATTGCGTAGATGATATGATCTTTGAATTTCATATGATGTTAATTTAAATTTAAATGATATTTTTTTTGGAATGGCAAATACACACACCATTAACATGATGAGCTCAAATCTACAAAAAAAATGACGAGTTACTTTAATACCGTTACGACAGAAGTCCTTTGGTAATTTAAATGACTACAGAGTATTGTTTAATTCCAACATAATATGTATATTTAAATATATGCGTTTGTTATATACTATGCGTCCAATCTAATATTGTGTAACACAATGTTAGTCTTGTGATTCCGTGGATTATAAAGTAAATTTAAGCTTATAAAAAACTCAACTTTTGGATATATGCGTTTGTTCTATACAAAGGTTCAGAGAAGGAGCAACCCGATCGACCGTTCAGGGCACGAGGTTTTCAGGAGGTCAAGGTTTTTTTATATATACAAACACGATCGGAGATTTGAGAAATGGGGAATTAAGAAAACACAACTGAAATTGTGAAGACGAAGCACAATAGGTCAAAAAACAACAAACAAAGGCTCCAGAAAAAAAAAACAAAAGTCCATTAGCATTCTAGCAAAGCCGAAAGGAACTTTTTTCAAATAGCATATATTATTTGTTACGGCCTAAGACTTATTTTCTAAATAACTTATATTATTCGTTGGAGTTTAAGTACATTTTTAATTTTTTTTACTTTGTTCGAGGTACTTAAATTCTTGAGTTAGACCGGTCGTAAAGTAGTTTTAAGCTTATAAAAAATTCAAATTTTCTTTCTTAACCCGGTATGCGACAGGTTGTTAAGTATTTCTGAAATCAACGTCACAAGAGAAGCATTGTTTTATTCCAAAAAAGTGAACTTGTTCAAGAGTTGTAATCACTTGCATCCATAAATTTGCTTGAAAACAAAGGAACCAATGAGCAGAGGCGAAGCCAGGAATACAGAATGGAGGATGCTTACGAACAGTGGCGGAAGCAGTAATTTTTTTTCATCGGGGGCAAAAAAAACCTAGCACATTTTTTGGGTAAAATATGGAGGTTTTGGGGGAAAAATGGAGGTTTTTAGGCAAATTATGAAGTTTTTAGGGTAAATTTGGAGTGTTTTGAGCAAAATTTGATTATTTTGGGCAAAATATGTAGGTTTTGAGCAAAATTTGATGATTCACGGATAGGGGATGAATTAAGGGATGCTTATGTTTGTTTGTTGGGGGATATTTTCAACTAATATACAATTTCTAACACAATATATTTCGCTTATTTGAAGAGCTGGGGGATGCAAAGCATCCCTAAACATCCCCCTGTCTCCGCCTCTGCCAATGAGAACGCGACATGTGCGCGAAAAATCACATGTGATTGAAAAAAAAAATCCGGAAATTTTTTTTTTGAAAATTTTTTTTTTCGAAAAATTTTTTTTCGAAATTTTTTTTTTTGAAATTTAAAAAAAAAAATCATATGTGATTATGCATGTCAATCACATGTGATTGTAAACCCAATCACATGTGATTATGCATGGCAAATCCAATCACATGTGATTGTACAATTCAATCACATGTGATTGTGCAGGTAAATCACATGTGATTGTAAAAAAAAATTTAAATTTTTTTTTTAATTTCGAAAAAAAATTTAAAATTTTTTTTTTGAAAAAAAATTTTTGAATTTTTTTTTCAATCACATATGATTTTCGCGACACATGTCGCGCTCTCATTGGTCCCTTGGATCTCAACTTAATTTATGAACTCAAATGAATATTAATATTCTACAGTTTCGTCTTACATGACAGAATAGTTTCCATATGTTGGTTTTACCAACCGATCACCCAAAAACAATTTTCATCGAATTTGATATATTTGAACTTTTTTAACATACACAAACCGAACGAATTTGTTGAGTTTCAAATCGATAGAAGAAAATTATAGCAAGATCTAATAAATTACCGATGAACAAATTAAAAATTAAAATCAATAAATGTCGAGAATCTCAATAATAGACCGATTACAAAAGGGGCAAGTACCTCGGCTCAACCATAACTTTCTCGAACACACCCTACACAACGTGTGTCCGCATGGAATGAAGGCTGCACCCTTTTTCCTTCCCATGCACACGCAACACACCTGATCCCTACCCAACTTACCTCCCTTCTGGTCCATATCCGTTTCATCATCATCTTGATCGTCCGTTTCCTCCAACAGTCTCATCAACGATATCCGCGATGGTGTCGAATTAACATCATTGTTTTCCATCATCAATTCTTCAGTCGTTGATCGTAGGACTCGTTCTGCAGCCAACGCATCGGCGAGATTCATTCGTGGAGATGGAGGGATCATGCAATCTTGAACATCGGAATTGGTGGTAATTAATGGAATGAGATTAACATCATTATTATCTATTCGTTGATGGATTATTGAGTCTATCGCTTCGTTTTCGTCATTTTCATCGTCATTATCGCCTTGGATGCTCATGGTGGATGGTCCTAAGCCCCAAGTGGATACACAACATACCATGTTTTTTAATCGGAGCCGTTCTTGGAGGTTTTTTCGTCGTCCCAACCTCTCTGTTCCGTCCATTATTGTTCTGTCTCTTAAGATGTCAACAATTGTTCTTGTGCTTCTTCTTGTTTCTTCACTTTCCTGCATGAACAATGTCATTAGTTGGCCAATTTGACTCATTTTAACCACACCGGCCACCGCGCGAAAGTAAATTTCTAGAATTTCAGGCAAATTTGAACGTAATTATAAAATTTCTGGATCCGACACTGAACACCAGGTACTGAAACGATCCAAAGCGAATCTCACTCAATTTGGGGAGATTTTGGTGCAAGTAGCTAGAATCATGAATCCACACAAAATGGTTATGGGATTCATGAAAAGTAGTCAAAGGAGTGAAATACACAACACGAACCTTAAGTAATCTTCTTAATCTTAAGTAATATAAATAGAAAAATGTAATTGGAGAGAGAAGAATTTACATTAACGTACGTATGGGGTATATGGAGATGGAAAACATGTGAGTTGCATTAAGAATTGTGTAAGAAAATTAATTGATCGCACCTCCTTTGTGATTCAAATTCTAATTTAATAAAAGACGTAAATAAATAAAAATAAAAAGATAAGGGCCAATGGGGCTTTGCCTCATTGGTCACCATGTTAACATGGTGTTCGAGGAGACCTGGGTTCGAGTCTCGGGGGGGGGGGGGGGATTTTCGTGAATTAACTTCTAACCACTAACATTGCCTTTCAAAAAAAAAAAAAAAAAAAAAAAAAAAAAAAAAAAAAGGGGGACAAAAGGGAGAATTGTATGGGGAAGAATGAAGTCAAAAAGAACGTTGGGGGGATACAACTTACGAGCTCATTGACAGCTCCGCCATTCTCATTTTAAAATTATGATTTTCACACTAGATCTGTGACTTAAAGGTGTTGATTTGCAAACTATTAACATTAACATTTATGTGTACATTACTAAATATTATAAACTAGTTAAAGAACACGGGGTTTTATGAAACGATCGATGGTATTTCAAGACAATATTCAACTATAATAACAAAAAAAAACCATATAACATTTTAAAAACTCAAATGCGTAAAAAGATTTTAAAAAATAATCTTTTTCAAAATAAATTAACGAACCAAAATTCGAAAATAGTAGTAATCGACTGTTTGTATCTGCTAATAGATTCGACGTATATAGTTCCATGTGGTAATAAATGTAACTTTTTAATGTTTTTTTTTCAACTCTTTGGTATGTTTCTCACAAATTCGTTAATGTCATTAATCTTTTCAGTTGATCATGAATTGTGAATAATGTCATAGCTTGTTGTGCTGTGGTTAGTATCTTTTGAATCTCCGAAAAAGCTTTTTCACGTGATTAGTCAGTCTGTAAAAATCAGATTATTATATTTTGTTACAAATGTGTATATTATTATAAAATAGTTAGAGATACCGAGATGAAAAAAAGTAACCAGCGATAATGCAATAACCATATAAAATCTGATACACTAATTTTATTGATGATTGAAACGGTACTTTTACCTTTGAGTATGACTGTATGAGTATGAATTATTAAACTCGAGTAACTAAACCATAATCGTTTTAACCGTCAATATCGAATCGGATTTACCAAACTGAATATATAACATCAACCTTTCCCAACAACCTTCCCCTTTAGTTCATTTGTAATGGGAGGGGGTGTGGGTTTGTGGTATGAATTTTTTGGACTTTTTTGATTACTTGGCAATGTGAGTTTTTTCGTGTGAAGTAATGATGGTGTGAGTGAGTAGTGTTGTGATAATGTATTAAAAATAATTGGTAAAATAGTAAAAAAGATTTAAAATATTATTTAAAAATAATATAAAACTCATAGATATAAACCCACAACCGTTAGTCCCCCGTGGGAAACCAACTCACGCCCAACTCATGATTAAAAGCCACGCCCATTACTTGCAAATTTGGTGTGAGATTTGTGCCATGTCACCAACCCACACGGTGAGTTGGCTCCCATTAATTACAAAGGGTCTTACAACTCTCTTCGTTCATCATTGTAATGTGAGGATGGGCAAAAATCTCGATAAATCGAAACTGAACTGGTATCGTACCGGTACGAAAATCGGTACCGACAGGGATTCGGTCTCGGTTCTTGAGTTTGGGTAAATTCGGTTTCGGTAAAATGGGGATCGGTACCAGTTCGGTACGGGAAAAACATATTTTAATATCGAATTGTTTTTTACGAGCAAAGTAGCAACTTTTATTATATTCATCATATAAAAATTTGTATACACCAACATTTATCAAACTCAATAATTGGAGCACCCTACAGGAACTGATAGATATATACATTCAACTATTGAATTTAACCTTGTGTTGCAGCTCATGTGGTAGTGGTCTGCCTCTCTTAACGAGAGGTCAGGAGTCTGACTCCCGTGAGGTGCAACATTGCACACAAAGTTGCCCCTTTACCCTTGAATTCTACCCAAGGGTGTCTTTCACACACCGCGTTGCGAAGACAGTAGGAGAGGGGGATTTTACAGCCCAAACCAGATATATTCGGCTGTTGAAAATTCTAATGAACGTGGGTCTAACCTAATCATCTACTTCATAGTTATACCTAAGGGTTAATCCATTGTACATTTACCATAATCTTCATCGAAAAAGTTCATGAAACGACCATTTTTTTAACAAACTACGTAGACAAACCGTACATCTCTTAACAATATATTTCAGGAGATAAAAAATGAGTCACGGATAGTAGCAAATACACATCTGAGTTGGATATACATATATCAAGCCACTAAGTTAGAGTAACGATCTGAATTTCTGGTTGTAAGAAGCCTCGAAATGGTACACTTGATGAGTGTAATAGTTTCTAATTAATTATATGCGTAACAAATTAACATTATAGGAGTTTTACTGATTAATTTTATAGCTACAATCCCACAACTTTATTACATTGCATTACTACAAACAAAATAAACAAAAAAAAAAAATCACAAATTTTGTTCACCTTTTACCTTTAACTGGTGATCTCTGGCAAATTATTCACTTGTAAAAACCACATTAACAACAAAGTACAAACATTAATTGTTAGACACTAATCACTTTTAACCCTAAACAGGGGAGTGAATCGCTACATGGACGGAAGAGCCAGCATTCGAATGTAAAGATGGAGGTTTGTACTCCCAGGTCTCTTGTACATACTCAACTGCTTCTTTCATAATCTTTTTAAGTACCTTGTATGCATCCTTCAAAAGTTTCATGTATTCGTCTACATACGAATACACGAAAACAGCTACCGGAAACACTGAAACAAGGTACAAAGTTAACTCAGTTGTCCACTTTGATTCAGTGCTAATAGTTATAAAAAGTGTAGCTGCAAACGCAACCATCATCATCGCCACTGAAATAATCAACAGAATAAGTCCTAAAAGTTGTCTTTGATAAAGAGACGAAGCAAAATCCTTAAACCAAAATGGTGATGTGACGATATTTAGAAACACTATAACTGATGTTAACGCTGATGAGAGTGAAATTGCATCGGTAAAGGTAAAGAGAATAAATGCAGGTTTGTTCTTTAAAATCGGATGACCATTATTATAACCTCCGGGTATCTGGTACGCTGAAGTAAACGCAACAGTTGCTATTAGCACAGCAACAATGTAGCAATTTTTTGCATTCTCACACATCTAATTCTTTGCGTTTGATCGGAGTTTATCGTTGGTGTCAGCAAACACCTCATAAGGAGTCTTTTGATTAGCGTTCCGCAGCATCAAGTCTAAATTTGCTGATAGCTTCTCCACCCTCTACATATAATCAACTAATTAGTAAAGATTATAAAATTAAATTATCTTTGCAAGGGGTACTAATTCACATAGATTATGTTTGATAAAAGTAGCTTATTGCTGGTAGCTGTTAGATATTTTATATGTACTTAGGTGTTTGACAGAGTAACTCAAATTGTTAAAATAGATAGTAGATTTACAAAAAGTTAGGAGTTTTATCTTAAACGTTAGTTCTAGTAGTTTTTTACTCCGTCTAAAAGCTTTCAACTTTTTTAACCAAACGATATTTTTTTATTAGATAAGAGCTTTTTTTTATTTATAAAAAGCTCTTGTTGGTGCAAGAATCTCCAGCCGTAGATTATTTCGACGCTTAATACGTTTGGTTATGTAATAACTATTTCGTGTGACTATTGATTATGTTTGTGTTTGTGTGTGCTTTATTATTTAAATGATCAATATGTTAATAAACGTACACAGTCGACCGAGTGTGTCCACACACTCGACAGACTGTGTAAGACAGTAGTGTGACAACCCGGAAATTTTCGACCAAATTTAAACTTAATCTTTATATGTTTCTGACACGATAAGCAAAGTCTGTAATGTTGAGTCTCGAAAACTTTGGAACAGTTTGCATGAATGCATTTACCCTTTTGACTATTTCCGACGATTCACGAACAATTAATTGTAAAAAGTTATGTGTGTGTATATTTATATATAAATAATAAGTGGAGATATAATTTGAAATAATTATGTGAAATAAAAATAAAAATATGATATTATGATAATTATTATTTAATATATATATATATATATATATATATATATATATATATATATATATATATATATATATATATATATATATATATATATATATATATATATATATATATATATATATATATATAAAGTATATTAAATATATATTTTGTGATTTTGAATCTATTTAGTAAACGACTATAACGCTCAATTTCCATTCGATGAATATTAAGCAAGTTAAATTCAAAACTTATATGATTTTAAAATAAACGGTGATCCGAAAATGAGTTCTATAAATTATAGACTTATTAAAAATGTAATTAGGAGCTGTTTGTTAGATTTTAGAACTTTTTATATTTTACCCAGAATTGAGAGGGACAGTTGATGTGATTTTTATTTAATAAATTAATAATCGAATTTTATACCATAATGACCAAAATAAATAAATATAGTTAATTTAAAAATATGAGATTTTCCCGAAGACTTTTATCCGCCACTGATTAACAACGGAAGACGATACAATACCCGTGAAAACTGTCGGTAGTATACTACCAACAATAAGTCACGAGAGACATCTGTTTCCATTTCAATTCATATTTGATTACTGTATACTACTTTTCATTCCACTTGATGATTTATTATTATAATTATTATTAATTATTGATTATTGATATTTATTATATATGTTTCCTTATATATATATACATAGAGAGATTGAGTTTTGAGATCACCACCACCATATCCTCGTGTAAACTAAACAGCTAAAACATCGGCCATCGTCACAACTCACCACCGTCGCCTATCACCACCGAAACACCCATCTGCAAAACCATAAAACACCAGGCCACTGTTTCCGTTTTCATTTTCCTTTGGAACAACACTGGAGCACCACCTATGCATAATTTGCTACTACCACAGTCTCACCATCGTGAAACTTCCACCACTCATCAAACTACAATCACCATCTCTGCCATCTATAACCTTTACCACCGCCACTATACGCCTCCCACTCTCTTCTCTTTCCCTCTCTAATTCCATTGTAATCATCACCAACATTCACCAACCCAAATCATATATATACATACTTCTGCTTACAGTCTCGACACCTCACAACCGTCATCACCTAAGGCTTCTAACACCACCACAAACCACCGTGCGTTCCAACCACACAATACCACCACCCATCGCCTTACTTGCAACGGTGTTGCAGCTGCGTTTTTATATTTATTCTTCGTTAAATCTTCACCTAAACACCTCCACAACATCACTACAAAACCCTACTATCCTGCCAATCTTAGCTCAGCTACTAATTCTATTTAAATTCGACCAACATCAAAAACACATTTATTTTATTTGATGCAACTGTGTTGTTTCTGTTTCTATACTTTTTCTGTTTCGATTCCTGTTCTAAATAAAGGAGAAGGACCGTTTGCTACTGCTTCCTTTTTCTGTCCAACCGATACAACAACCCACCTGCTAGTCTTTTCTTTCCATTAAGAAAACCCAATAACCCACCACCATCATAATCGTAACTGTTGCAGCTGAGAATATCCCAAAACCAAACACTTTCGATCACCACCAATCCATCAACCCATTTTCTTTTTCTGTTTCATTTTTTATCGAGTTCCATTGTCGCAACCCAATTCTATAATTCCTTCATGTTTTCGTTAGAACCACAAAACAACACAATCTAAACCACCAAGATCAACCATCATTTACTGCTACGAGATGGTCCCTAAACTGACCGAACTATTCGTTTTATGTTTTGTTGCAAACCTATGAACTAACCTGCTATTTTCCTATTAATACAACTGTTTAGCTGCAGTATTTTCGCCAACCAAATAGACCCAAACTGCTGTGCTGCAGTTACCTTTACTGCGACTATCGACAACAACAAACCCATGAACCTGCTACACCTTCTTTTCTGTTTCTATGTAACAAGGTAGTGATTTTATAACGCGAAAAAAATGAAAGATCATAATGATGTCGTGATATTAAAATAATACTGATGATAGGTGAGGCAATTGATGTTTCTCTTTCTGCCGACTTACAACCCCACAAAGCCTAACACTCGTCTTTTCTTTCTTTTAAAACTCACGAATTATATATTAAAACTTTGGGCCTGATAGATTTAAATGAAACTTATAAGTGGGCTGTTTTGGTGGATCCAATTAGCATATACGAACGGGCTTGGTTATATTTTTCTTTTTCTTCTTGGGTTGGGCCGAGAAGTTAGTGATGGGTTATGATGAGTTGATGAAAGGGTATACGGTTTTGATAATAATAAGGATAATCGGTGAAGACTAGAGGAGGTGAAGATGATTATAATCATAATGATGTTACAAGTATAAGGATTAATGATTGTGGTGATAGTAGTGGAAAAGATGAAAATAAAAATCGTGATAAAAGAAATAAAATTCGTAATTTGAAAAGTAAAGTAACAATGGTTCAGTGGTTGGGCGTGTTGTGTTTAACCAAGGGGTCTTGAGTTCGAGCCCGGACTCAAGCATTTATTTTTAGAAAAGCTTTTAAGGTAGTAATATATCTTTTATTATTATTATTATTATTATTATTATTATTATTATTATTATTATTATTATTATTATTATTATTATTATTATTATTATTATTATTATTATCATTAAAACTATCATTTTTTAAAATTATTATTATTAACAAAAGTATTTTTAGTAAAATTATCATTTTCATTATTATTATAAGTATTACCATTATTATTACCATTAATAACATTCTTATTAGTATTATTATTACTACAAACATAATAACATTATTTACATAAATATTTACATATAACAACTTTTGATTTATCCATATAATACTAATTATATAGATATATATATGTATTAGTATAATTATATGTATAAATATTAATATACAAAATAACTATACATAAACTTTGAAATAACAAATATATTACTAAATTAAATAAGTAATAAATAAACTAGTTTAATTATTATTATATGTTAATCATATGTGTTAATATATATATATACTTGATATAGGTTCGTGAATCCGAGGCCAACCTTGCATTGTTCGGTTCCGTCGTATGCATATTTTTACTACAAAATATCGTATCGTGAGTTCATTTGATTCCCTTTTACTCTTTACATTTTTGGAACTGACAATACATGCGCTGTTTTTATAACTGCTTTATTAAATGCTTTTGAAATATATTTTGAACTGCAAATACATGAAATGCTTTTATAAATGTTTGACGAGATAGACACAAGCAAAACATTTCTCGAATGTATTATTATGCAGACAGAAGTTCTGTGGATTATTATTGAATTAGTTGGACATTATAATTGCCACTAATTGTTGTGAATATTTTTCCCTGATTATTATTGCTTGGTAATCTAATAATTAGAAACAGGTATGGCCCTAATTTACGCGAATCCTAAAGGTAGCTACCGGGTTTAACACCCCCACCCAGAATGTTCACTAGACGGAAGAGCTAGTGGGCGTGGTGTTTAGTACTTTGAAGTTTATAAATTATACAGACGAGATGTTCTATTTTGGGGATATTATTGATGCGCATTATATGTTAAGGTCGGTTACCATGTTGAGCAATGAAATCGAAATGAATGTTATGTATCGAGAGAATGATTTTTATACACAGGTTATATGTATTAGTTTTGTGCACGAGATATGTGCACGATTATTTAAAAATCGTGAGGCAACCTACGGGGGAGAAAAGGATACGAACCTACTCTGCTAAGCAGTATAAGGGGGGACAAAAGGGAGAGTTGTATGGGGAAGAATGATGTCAAAAAGAACGTTGGGGGTGTGACGACCCGGAAACTTCCGACCAAATTTGAACTTTGATCTTTATATGTTTCTGACATGATAAGCAAAGTTTGTTAAGTTAAATCTCAAGGATTTTAAACTATGTTCATACATTCATTTAACCTCGACCAAGTTTCGACGATTCACGAACCAGTATATAAATGGATATAATTATATATATGTATAGGTGTATATATTATAACTTGAAAACGTTAACAAAGTATTAGATGTATAATACTTTACATGAACGTATTGTTTCAACATATATTTAAATTAAATATCGACGGAATTAAAAGATAATATCAAATGATTGAATTATCAGATACATTGAATTATGATTACGAGTCTCTGTTGAGAGGTCCACATTGATTTGAGAAATCTTTCCATTTTAACAATATTCGGAAAATGGTAAAGTGATTTACAAGTAAGAACAAATTGTCAAGTTTCGAGAGTTAGACAAAGGTTAGTGGAAGATTGAATTTCATAATACTCGATTGATTTTTTTTCAAATGTACGAAAACGCTTTTCGATATAATAGAACTTGATTATTTAAAATGGCTTTGATTAAATAAATGTAAGCTGGAATATTGATTGTGAAATATATAGAAAACTTGCAACTTGTATTTAAAACATGTTCATTAAATATATATGTTTTCAAATTAATTAAGTACACGATAGTAACACTCACTTAGTGATGCGATCGATATTTAAAACGTTAGTACATAGATGAATTGTATCTATTTAAGTTTTAAAGTATAAACGATACGTGTTATAATATTTTCTAAACGAAATTTAAAACGAGCTTTAAAATATAATTAGTTTTTGAAAGATTAAATATTATATCATTAGATAAATATTTCAAACATATATATTACGTATAAATTACAAATCTAAATAAAAATATATGTATATATATCTATATATTTTAACTTAGTCATAAAACGTCCTGGTTTAAAATAATATATTTTGATAAACAACGAGCCACTGATTTATAGAAGCAAATGACCACAACGCTCAATTTTACAAGTTACATTTATTACAAAATAATTTATCGAAGAATAAGTCTAATTATTGTTAAAGGTACACGTCGCGTAACGTAAAATGTTAGTTTTCTAAACGTACGAAAATACGTTCGAGAAACTAAAACCGAGACATAAGTCGAGTGACAATGTACGAATTATCGGAACTAAATTTACATGTTAACCATGCATGTAAATATAATATAATATTTAATTAAATATATAAATTAAATATATTATATATTAATATATATTAAAACCGTCGGCAGCCCACGTTTTGTTTGTGAGTGAGCTGGAAACAGTACCTCCGCACTCGCAGAGCTTTTACCCTTATATGCTTCGCACTCGCAGAGCTGTGGGGATCAGATCAGGACTATAAAGGTTCGATCATTTCTGCTGAAACCTCCTCAATCTATCTCTCGATCTCTCAAGTATATATATATATATATATATATATATATATATATATATATATTATTATTATTAATCATATTATTATTTTTAGGAGTTAGTATTATTGTTATTAGTATTTTTATACATAAAATATTACGACGAGGTCATGAGCGAGCCATTTCAAAACGGGTTTTATGAGCGAGATAGAGCTAAGGAAATTATGGGTTATAGCTATGGAGGTGATGGGTAATGTTCGAGGTTATGCTCGTGAGGTCAATCTAGTATTTATCATCTTCGTTGCGTCTACGTACTTTTTCTGCAGTATTGAATCTCAATATTGATACGTGAGCACTTACAACTTAACTTTTATATATTAGTAGTGTATCCTTGAGTAGTGCTCGAGTATATAGGATCATGCATGCTTGTATTTTTGACATTGTCATTAGATAGGTTATGTTGAATCCTGAATTAGTTACATATGCGGTTGAGATAAGGTATAAGATATACATGTCGTTGGAAAGCTAGCGAAAAATTAAGAACTTTTCATTTAGATATCGAACGGTTTCGATGAACGGATTAGAAGTTATTGTCAATTGAATTTTTGTAATATTATTAAAAATGATTATTATTATCGTCGTTATTATCGTCATTATAGTTTTTATCTAATTATTATTATTATTATTATTATTATTATTATTATTATTATTATTATTATTATTATTATTATTATTATTATTATTATTATTATTATTATTATCAATAAAAGGTGTTATCATTAAAAATTGTTATTTTTTTTACTATCGTTATTATCGTTAAAGTTATAATTAGTATTATGATTATTATTATTAAAATTGTTATTAGTATTACCATTAGTATTATCATAATATTTATTATTATTAGTATTATTATAATTAAAACTAATATTAGTAACACCTAATTATTATAATTATTATCATTATTATGAACGTGATATAAAAGACGATTAAAAGCTATTAACAAATTGATTAGGAAATAATGAGTATGGGTATCATGATGAAATTTAAAATATGGTAAGATATTGATCTAGATAAAATTATCGTTTTTCATTATTTTTATTACTATTATTATTAAAAATATTATTAATATTAAAAATATCATTTTTACAAAATTATTATTTTTAATAGGAATATCATTGTTAATATAAAATTTCATTATTATTATGAATAAGAATTATCATTTTATCATAATACCATTTTTCGTATATATAAATTTTGTTATTATTATTAGTAGAATAATAATAATTATTATTACAAAATAATACAACTTTTACTTACTATTATTATTATCGATATTATTTTATCAAATAAATATGTAATACAAAGATATTTTACTACGTGTAATATAATTACATTAATACTACCTATCATATTATTTTTATGATATTAAATGGACTTTATAAATTTTATTACTTAAGATATATAAAAGTATATTTTTATTATATAAATTTTAATAATAAATGAATTATATTATTTACTCTAATAAAATCTTTTAAAAATATTTAAAAATATAAAACGACGATATTTAAACTATATATTAATCATGTATAAATTTTGGAAATCATTTTTGAGTCAAATTGACTTTTGTTGACTTTTGCATATTAGTCTCGAGCATTAGAATTGTGGTACACTATGACTTGGCCTAATTTGTTAGACAAATATTGACCAACATATAAATATATATAAGTAATTTAGGTTCATGAATACGAGGCCAACCTTGCACTTGTTCAATGATGTTATATGTATTTTTACTACGAAATACAGTATGGTGAGTTTTATTTTCTCCCTTTTTAAATGCTTTTGCAATATATATTTTTGGGACTGAGAATACATGCGCTGCTTTTATAAATGTTTTACAAAATAGACACAAGTAATCGAAACTACATTCTATGGTTGAATTGTTATACCGGATATCGTCCTTGTTGAACTTGGTAGCCTAAGAATTGGTGTTTATTATTATTGCCACCAATTGACGCGAATCCTAAAGATAGATCTATGGGCTGTGACACGCCCCAGTCAGAGAATTTGAACTGCTTTAGTACTTCAATGATTATATATGGGGATATTCTAGATGCATTTTGTTAAGGTCGGTTACTAGGTGTTCAATCCATACGAATGAATTTTTAACACTTGCGAGTGTATGATTATTGAATAAATGAAATCTTGTGGTCTATTAATATGATGGAAATGATTGATTACGATAAACTAATGAACTCACCAACCTTTTGGTTGACACTTGAAAGCATTTTTATTCTCAGGTTTGAAAGAAATCTTTCGCTGTGCATTTGTTCATTTTAAAGATATTACTTGGTGTCTTTCATGGCATATTTCAAAAGACGTTGCATTCAAGTTGTTGAGTTCGATAAAGATTATTGTTAGGTAAATGACAGATTAGGTCATTTATAGTTTGGATATTATGAAATGGTATGCATGCCTGTCATCTTTCGATGTAATGAAAGTTATCTTTTAAAAACGAATGCAATGTTTGTAAAATGTATCATATAGAGGTCAAATACCTCGCAATGTAATCAACTATTATGAATCATTTATAATGTATGTGAACGGGTCCTTTCAGGGGGATACGAGCTCATTGACAGCTCCGTCATTCTCATTTTAAAATTATGATTTTCACACTAGATCAGTGATTTAAAGGTGTTGATTTGCAAACTATTAACATTAACACTTATGTGTACATTACTAAATATTATATAAACTAGTTAAAGAACACGGGGTTTTAAGAAACGATCGATGGTATTTCAAGACAATATTCAACTATAATTACAAAAATAAACAATATAATATTTTAAAAGTTCAAATGTGTAAAAAAAAATTTAAAAAATAATTTTTTACAAAATAAATTAACGGACTTAAATTCAAAAATAGTAGTAATCAGCGGTTTATATCTGCTAATAGATTCGACGTATATAGTTCCATGCGGTAATAAATGTAACTTTTTAATGTTTTTTTTCAACTCTTTGGTATGTTTCTCACAAATTCGTTAATGGCATTAATCTTTTCAGTTGATCATGAATTGTGAATAATGTCATAGCTTGTTGTCCTGTGGTTAGTATCTTTTGAATCTCCGACAAAGCCTTTTCACGTAATTAGTCAGCCTGTAAAAATCAGAACATTGTATTTTGTTACTAATGATACGCATATCCGCATGACCATGCGGATTATGCATCCAATGCCCTGAACCGCACATTAATTGTCATATAAGGCATATGGTACGGGTATAGTCGCATCCCATGCGCCTATACCATCTGATGCGAATTTCGTATACTTTCATAGGGGTTCAGTATATTCTAGAAGGATGTACGATATAATCAATTCAGATTCTTTTCCGTAAATAACGAAAGTTAGTTGGGATAAGATTACATTTAATTAGGGAAGAGATTCTATCAAAACCCTAATTCGTGAGCCTATAAATGCATAGCTCATAAACCCTAAAAAGATATTTGTTTACTCATACGTAACAACAACATACAAATCTTCATCGTACGAACAAAGCTTCATACGATCTTAAAGACTTTCAGGTAAGACTCGAACTGTAAAACCTTCATGTCTTTGGGCCACTCAACCCCGTATGCTGGGTTGTTAGTGGACTCTCAAATCGGCCACCCTGTAGGAATCGAGACGATGCCGATGTGGGTTATCCACGACTAAGCGACGGAGGTCCGAATGTTGTTAGTCCTTAAACCCTATCATGCACTAAAGCGTAGGTTCACCTTGACCTCGTGAAAATATGCTTAATCATTTGGCGCCATCCGTGGGACCGGTTATACGAAACAAATAAGATTTGAATTTATGTTGTGTATGATTTATTATACGTATCTTCTTTTCGTAAAACTTTTTTGTTTAATTAATAGGTCACTTTCAGGTTTTCAGATTGTCAGCAAGAATGGGTGGAGGAAGAAGAGTGCCAAAAATCAGGGGTGATCGGATTCTACAGTAAGTCCAGGGTTTCAAACACCTACAGCGACTGTCACGAATACACCATCGACGCCGCCTGCACCAGTAAAAGGCACATCAAAGCCTTCATCAACATCAAATGTTGAAACAGGACCAGTTACATCAGAAATGGTCCTGAAAGAATTATCTAAGAGTTGGTGGCACTCCCCTGATGGAAGCTTACCGGAAACAGGAACTAGCTTCAAACCATTCGAGGATTTGCCTCCAAAGAATCTGAGCTTCGGTTCTCCAAGCGAGACTGTTCCACCAGGTTCCAAAGTTAAAACTACCTATGTGGGCACCATGCCCATCATCACTTCAGTTGAACCTGAAACTCCTATTGAAAGGGTTACCACCGAGAGCGCTTAAGAAAGAATCAGGCAGATGGGCCTGAGAAATCAAGATGGTTCATATATCACGCTGACACCGTAACAAGGGTCAATGGCGTATGCGTCTTCGCAACCTATACCTAATATTGCAAGCAATCAATATAGCGGGCCGTAATACGTCTCGACCCAACCAAATAGTTTTATATCTCAGTTGCAGCAGGTCACACCGCCGCATTTGGCACTGGCTTTTAATGAACCGGCAAGAGTTCAAGAATTCATGAGCAACTGGTTCGCTGTAATACAAGGACAAAAGGCCAGGTAAAGTCTTGAGCTAGCTCCTACAACTGAAAAGTTTGTACCACATATCGCAAATCATCCCTTCACAGTAGCACTCATGTTAACTTTAACACTCGGAAGTTACGATGGATTATCAGATCCAGA
This sequence comes from Rutidosis leptorrhynchoides, assembly GCF_046630445.1. Taxonomy (NCBI): domain Eukaryota; kingdom Viridiplantae; phylum Streptophyta; class Magnoliopsida; order Asterales; family Asteraceae; genus Rutidosis; species Rutidosis leptorrhynchoides. The sequence goes on along the minus strand of NC_092340.1, from coordinate 334,036,177 downwards.
TGATTTTTTGCAAAAATTTGACGGAACTGCAAGAACACATAGCTGGGGTGACGCAGTAGCATGTCATATGCTACCAATAGTATTGTAAGGGGTAGCAAGGGAATGGTTCAACAATTTGCCAGTGCAAAGCATAACAGGTTTCGCGTATTTGCGCTCAAGATTCTTATTGAATTTTCATAACCTGCGCGCTCGCAAAAGAACACATGTTGAATATTACGACATTAAACAAAAGCAAAAAGAAAGTTTGGGATAGATAATAGACAGGTACACCAAGGAGGTGGCCAAAATACAAGATTTGCTAGAAAGCCAGAAGGTGTCCGGCTTTATACATTGTATAGAAATGGACATACACCTATCTTTATGGCAGCGGTTACGCAGAAGAGTGCCAGAAACCTTCGCAGAGGCTATAAAAGAAACGCATGATTATATGCGAGCACAAGAAGATATAAAGCAAAATGCAAAAATAACTCTTCAAGTATGGATATCGATGATGATTACTATCGAAATGCATGGAAGAGGATCAGAGTCTGGCAAGCGCTATGGTAATAATGGGCCACCCAGGAGTGGTAATTACAATAGTGATAAATATCGCAAGTTTAATAACAACAAAGGGGGAGGAAGTCAGAGGTTTAAAAGCAACCACACCGATAATGCAGCATTAATAAAAGACCTCACAAAAACACCAAAGAAAATTTTAGCTACAGAGGCTGTATGTAAAAGCTTCGACCCCCCAGTACCTTTGTCAAAATATGGGAACACAGACAAAAGCAAATTTTGCGATTTTCATGACGATTATGGTCATGAAACCAATGAATGTCGGCATCTAATCGAAAAGGTAGTTGCTGAACTTAAAAGAGGAAGATTGCAACACTTGAAGAAAAGTGGAAAAACATCAAGTGAGAAGCCGAAAGGAGAAAAAGAATATCCGTGGCAAAAGAAGAATGATTGAAGGGAAACGGATAATACCATTAATATGGTGACCAGTGGACGGGCAAATCAGAGGCACAAGTTAGAAGTATCTGAATAGTGGGAAAACACTCCCATCATGTTCCCGACCATATCGCAGGAACCCTCGGATGCGCCCATCACAATTAAAGGACGCGTTAAAAGCTGCGGGTACATTATAATGTACGAACACTATTTCCGCTTGTTGCCAGGAGCAGTGCGAGCCAAGCTAGTAGCTCCTAGCACCGCACTATCAGGATTTTCTGGGGAGTCCGAGTGGCCAATTGGGATCATTGAATTAGAGCTAGAGCTGGAAGATGATGATAATAAGGAATTAGTAAGAAGCACAATAGTAGAATTTGCTGTAATAATGTCTTACTCGAAATACAATGCGCTTTTAGGACGCACAACCTTGCAAAAGTTGGCAGCTATCCCTTCCACAGTTCATGGCCTTATCAAATTCACACCAATATTAGGAATTGCGACGATAAGCTCAGAAAAACAGGATGCAAGCGTTGCAGCTGTAGAGCAAGCAGAAAAATAGCCAAGCGAGGCAGAACAGCTTCGAAGCTGCATGATTATCGCAAACCCGCGATATCCAGAGAAAAAAATTAAAATCGGCGGAGGATTGTCTGATAAAACTGTAGAGACCCGTCCTAATCCATCTGAACGAATACATTACATTTGGTTACATCGCGAGGTACTTGACCTCTATATGATACATTTTACAAACATTGCATTCGTTTTGAAAAGACAAACTTTCATTACATCGAAAGTTGACGATAAGCATACCATTTCATAATACATCCAACTATAATTGACTTAATAATAATCTTGATGAACTCAACGACTCGAATGCAACGTCTTTTGAAATATGTCATGAATGACTCCAAGTAATATCTCTAAAATGAGCAAATGCACAGCGGAAGATTTCTTTCATGCCTGAGAATAAACATGCTTTCAAGTGTCAACCAAAAGGTTGGTGAGTTCATTAGTTTAATATAAATAATCATTTCCATCATTTTAATAGACCACAAGAATTTTATTTCCAGTTCTCATAAATATACGTCCCATGCATAGAGACAAAAATAATCATTCATATGGTGAACACCTGATAACCGACATTAACAAGGTGCATATAAGAATATCCCCTATCATTCCGAGAAATCCTTCGGACATGATAAAAATAACATCGAAGTACTAAAGCATCCGGTACTTTGGATGGGGTTCGTTAGGCCCAATAGATCTATCTTTAGGATTCACTTCAATTAGTAGATCGATTTACTAATTCTTAGGTTACCAAGCAAAAAGGGGCATATTCGGCTTCGATCATTCACCCATATAATGTAGTTTCAATTACTTGTGTCTATTTCGTAAAACAGTTATAAAAACGCATGTATTCTCAGTCCCAAAAATATATATTGCAAAAGCATTTAAAAAGGGAGCAAATGAAACTCACTATACTGTATTTTGTAGTAAAAATACATATGACGACATTGAACAATGCAGGGTTGGCCTTGGATTCACGAACCTATATCATTTGTATATATATATTAACATACGTAATTGTAATCGAACAAATATATGTAATCTTAATTTATATATTATATATTTAGTTTATGTTTATATTCAAAATGGTTATTATTTATGTAATTATATTAATATATCCATACTTGTTTAAATGTTATATTTAAAAATCGATAGTTTGCTATTTGTAAGTATTTATATAAATAATATTAGTAGATTTGATGTATATAGTTATGTGAAATTTTAATATAATTATAGTACGTATAATAATTATATTTTTTATGTACAAAATATTTATCTGCTTAAAAAGGTAGTTTTTAATATTAATAATGATAATATTAATAATCATATTACTTAATAATAATACATATTTTGATAATGATATTAGTAATAATAATATTAATAATAATTATAATTGTAACTAGGGTTATGATAACAATACTAATAATTGGTAATTACTACTTATATTAGCGATAATAATTCTAGTACTTAATGATAATAATAATAACAAAAATGATAAGTGTGATAATAAAGATAATAATAATAATAATCATAATAATATTATTAATAATACTTAAATAATAAAATTAACAATAATAAGTGTATTAATAATACTTATAAGAATAATAATAATCATTATGGTTATAATACATATAATTATGATAATAATAATAATAATAACTACAATACTAATATTAATTATAATACTTAGTAATTATAGCAATAATAAATAATAACAATAATAATAATAACAATAATAATAATAATAATAATAATAATAATAATAATATAAATTTAATAAAAAAAAGAGCAACTACCTTTGAAAAGCCATTTAAAAAGAAAACTGCCCAAAGCGGGGCTCGAACCCACGACCTATCGAACACCCTAACAACCCCTTAACCATCCTTCTGTGAATGTTTTTCTGAATTATTCCCAAACCAATTTATTTTAACCCGAAATTATTATGTGTTCATCTTCTTCATCTATTTCCAATCGACAGTAAACAAATCCAAACATAAACATGAATTATGTATTCAATTGTAATAGAAGGGAAACGACCTGTTTTTGGATTTTCCTTCAGTTAAACAACAAAGAAAAAAAAATAACAGGCCTGCTGCGGTTCGCGAACTTCTTAAAAAAATAATTTGATTTTTTTTTGATTTTGATGACGTTTTAGACAAAAGTTGCAACATGAATTGTTTTTCAAATCGTTCCTATAAACTTCCTCAAACATCAGTTGTTTCTTAAACTCAAAAATAGATTCGAATTTAACGAAGAACAGATTGGTTGACTTTTTAAATTTAAACTTTGACTCTGAAATTCAAAATCGTTAAAAGGAATTGGGAATTGAAACTTTACAGAAAGTTTCACTAGAGGATTTCAAATGAAACTGCATTTTTAGATTTTAAAAATTGGATTGAATTCGAGATTTTCATAAAAAGTGACAAGAATAGAGAGTTTGCACTTTACATTAATTTCTGTTTAATTATACAGATAGAAGTGGTTTGTAATTGATAATTGATAATAATGTTGAAAGAATCCAATGGCTTTCTATCACAGAGCATAAAATAATCGATCTATATTAAGGTGGTGCATCGACAGCTATCACAATCGAATAAGAATATTAGAGGAGAAGAAAATAAAATAAAAATAAAAGCTGATAAGGACCCTAAACAGATTTTGTAATGTATCTACTTAGTGAAAGAATAAAGTGTGATAATGATGGGTAACAAATAAATTGCGTAATTTTCTGTCTGTATGATTCTTTATATAATTAATTATTAATAATAATACTATTAATAATAATAATCAGTATATAAATAATAATAACAATAATAATAATTTTAACAATTATGATAATAATAATCAAAAATTTATGATAATTTGTATTATCTTTATCATAATATTAACAATGATTTTAATAATAATGATAATTATAATTATAAATGTAATAATATTAATAATAATAATAATAGTATTAATCATAATAACTAATAATATTTAAATTACAACTAAATAATAAATTTAATCATTCTTATAATAATATTTATATTTTAAGTATTTATTTTGATAATCATAACCTTAAATTTATTAAAATTTTAATATTTAGTATTACTAATATTAATATTAATATAAAGTAGTAATGATATCAATAATATTAGTAATTAAATGTATCCAATAATAATCATACTGATATTAGTATTCATAATAAGTAATAGTAACTATCTTTTAACTTGTAAATATATTAATATTACATATTACTAGTCATATAATATTTAATAACTATATATAAGTTATATCTTTTATATATATATATTCCATTATACATGTCATAAAAATTCTTTATAGAACTACTATATATTTATATATAGCTTTTTTTTTTTATAACAACCTTCTTATTTTGCAAATATTTTTACATATTTAATTCAAATGATTAATTCAAATTAATATATACAATTATTTTTATATTTACATATATATATTTAGTTACATGTTTATTTACACACAACTGTTCGTGAATCGTCGGGAATAGTCAAGGTCAAATGATATTATGAATATAGTTTACAAACTTTGTTACTCAATATTACAGACTTTGCTCATCGTGTCGAAATCAAATACGAATTATGTTTAAATTTGGTCGGAAATTTTCGGGTCGTCACAGTACCTACCCGTTAAAGAAATTTCGTCCCCGAAATTTGATTTGGATCGTTATGGCTGACAATAAGTATGTTTTCATGACGAATATGAGTTGATACATAGAGTTTTATTACCATATAGTAATATGGATGAAATAATTCGATTACTCGAAGAGTACGAGTGAAGATATCACAAAAGAGTGAAATGAGTAAATAGGAATTTGTCTTAACTTTTGACGTAGTCACAGTGGATTTCCAGAATTTAGAGAAAATCTTTGAAATCTAAAAGATTTGATTCTTCGGCGAATAAAGAAATTGGGAACTCTTTAATTAAATGCGATGATTTGTCTTGATTGCTCTGTCGAGTATTTTACTATATATCCACCTTCTTCGTTTCCTTATTTCCATAACTCACACCTTTTATTCTTTCTCCCTCAATTCATACTTTATAGCATTCACTAATATGCTCCATCCAGTTCTGATTCTTGATATACTCCTAACTTTCATATCTGTCATTCTTCTTTTTCATCTGCCGCCGGAAAAATCTATTTACTTCTACTATACTCTTGGTTTTATAGTGTTTTTAGTTCTCCCGTGTCTTTATATTGTTATATGCATCGATATATATATATATATAGTTTGTAATTTCTGGGTTGTTGTTGGGTTTTATATCTTTCCTTATACTTCAAAGTCCCTGATTCCGTCTTCTATAATCATTGTCATCCACAGTTAATACTCTCTCCTATTTGCTGCGATTTATACTCCAATTTTCTATTTTGGAGCTTTGTCCTTTCGTTTCTTCTTCTTGCGATTAAGCATCGCTTGTAATGGTCCAGAATTCGCAGATATAAATTTCATAATGAACATAGTTAATGTTCTAAGAAGGAAATCGTAATGGCAAAATCTTGATTTGTCAAATTACCAGGATACCCTGGAAAAGACCGAATCATCAATAAATATTTTCTTGATATTTTAGAGGTTAAATAGAATACAAGAGTCGTGTAACATGGCACATGATGATGTTATGATCTGTGAATCATCACGTTCCATTTAGAAACTCAGCATGACTTAATGTAATATAATCACGTTGATCAAGTGTCATTATATTATACTAACTCATGCATCAATTCCCAACACTACTTCAAAAACATTCATAATTTAAATTCAAAGATTTATAGAATATAGAAACTAAAACAGTTTCCTTTTATGAGATAACACAGATAGCGCGGAGAGATAATTAATATCGGACGAGAATATTTATGAAGATATCTTTAGAAATATTGAGGATATTAATAAAGAAAGATATAATGATATCTTATAATTTCAGAATCAAATTGTGATGAAGAAATTGATTCACGATGATTTAGAGCGGTTAAGGAGTAAGGTATTCGTTAAAGATTTCATCAGAAACATAATCATCAGGATTCTTTAAATACAGAGTTTGGTTCTTGTATTTGTCCTTGGTCTCCTTCATGGTTTGCTCAATCCGTTTTCCAGTTCCAAACCTTCTCTTTTTCTGAGCTTTGCCAACACATTATTCTTTATCGTCAAACTTTTGACTGTTACGGTTGTCTTACAGTTTCTGCTGCTTCATTCAGCTTTTCTAAAAAAAAAACTCAGAGAGCTAAATCGTAGTTTGGGGTGTTCTTCTGTGAAGACCCGTCCTTATCCACCTGGACGAAGTCATCAACATTTGGTCCCATTGCGATGATCAACTCCAAGTAATGTCCTTAAAATGAGCAAATGCACAGCGGAAGACTTAATCCGTACCTGAGAATAAACATGCTTAAAAGTGTCAACCAAAAGGTTGATGAGTTCATAGGTTTATCGTAACAACAGTTATCAATAGTTTCAATAGACCACAAGATTTCATAATCATAAACATAATACACTCGCAGGTGTATGTAAATCATTCTAAGTTGTAGGCACCTGGTAACAAGCCTTAACATTCATGTTTTACCCTCTGAAGTACACCAGATCAGGTGTGTTTAAAATAACCTCGAAGTACTAAAGCATCCCATAGTCAGGATGGGGTTTGTCAGGCCCAATAGATCTATCTTTAGGATTCGCGCCTACCGTACATAGACAAGTAGTTTAATGTTACCAAGCTAAGGGTATATTTCTGGTTTAAACCCACATAGAATTAGTTTTAGTACTTGTGCCTATTTCGTAAAACATTTATAAAACACGCATGTATTCTCAGCCCAAAAATATATATTGCAAAAGCAATTAAAAAGGGAGCAAATGAAACTCACCATACTGTATTTCGTAGTAAAAATACATATAACATCATTGAACAAGTGTAAGTTGGCCTCGGATTCACGAACCTATATCAGGTATATATATTAATACATATAATTGTATTCGAACAAATTTATTCTTTAATTTATATATATTATATATTTAATTTGTAATAAATGTATTCTTATTTAGAAAATATTTATTTGTTATAAAAAAATATTGTTAATAGAAAGTAATAATAATAATATTTTGTTAAATTAATATAGATGTTAATAATTTATAATAATACTAATCATAATCATAATAATAATAATATTGATGATCATAATAATATTAGTAATAATATTAATGATAATAATACTTAATAATTAATTTAAATCGTATCTTAAATATAATTTTAATCATTCTCATTCTCATTTTAATATTTGTATTTATACTTTTTATTTTATGTTTATAACCTTATTAAAACTCATACATTCATAATCTTAATTATATTATTAATGATAATATTCATAAAATCAATATTAGTATTAGTGTAATAATAATAATAATAATAATAATAATAATAATAATAATAATAATAATAATAATAATAATAATAATAAAGATATACCATTTAAAAACATGTGGGCTTTAGTTCAATATCCTAATTTAAGAAGCCCAAATCATCAACCCATTAAATTGATCGATCCTATGAGTCCAACACTGTATAAATCGGTCGGATTAAATGGCGTATGAAGGTCTCGAGCAGACACGCTTTATACGAATTCATCATCATCGTCTTCATCGCGATTATCATCATCATCAAACATCTAACACCATCGTTTACCCTTATTATTCATCACCGTTCATCAAATTATAACAGACACAACTCAAAAATCATGATCAAACTATGGCGATCGACATTCACTCAAGGATCTATGTAAGTAATTCGATTTCTGTTTAATTCATTTGTATGCTAGGGATCTTATTAGATCGATTGAATTGGTTATGCTGAAATTATGTACATAGTTACGATTTTGTGTTATGAACTTAATTGTATTTTTAGGGATTAGGTTAATTTTTGTGGGTTTTTGTTTGGATGATCGGAACTGTACAGAAACGAGTAACAGTAGCAACATATATGAAGTAGTTTTCATGGGTTCTTGATTGTCTACAATAACAGGGTGTTTGGTTTGGGTAATATTTGTCGAACAGGAAACGGGTCTGTGGTTTAACAGAAAATGAAACAACAAACTTATGCTTTAATGATGTTGATTTAGTTTGGTGGGTTTTGATGGTGACTGTGAATGTGGGTTTCAAACAGGAATTGAAAGTAGCAGGGTGGCGAATGGGCTGCTATTCACGACAGTTTAGTGTTCTTTGGATTGTGTTTATTGAATAGTAATTAGTGGTAAATAGATACAACAATAATAAAAAGGGTTTTGGGTTTGGTTTTTGTGGTGGTGATGGTCGTTGAGGGTGTCAACGGTTAGGGTAGTGGTGGTGTCGTTGAAGGTGACTAGATCATTGTAGGTGAATTCTTGGACGGTTTGAATAGAAAACAGAAGTAGTGTAGCAACTGTAGCAGTAGTAGCCAGGGTTGGACGATGGTGGGTGTTAGTGGTGTTCATTGAGGTGGTGAGGGGATGTATGGTTTGTTTTGGGTGATTCCTGATAGAAACAGAAGAGTAATCAGCATGGTAGCAGCCGTAGCAGTCGGTTTGCAGCAGCAGATGATGTTGGTTTGTTCTGGAAGATGGGTAGCAGGTGGCTTGATTATAAAAAGGTGGTTATAGAAGGTGATATGAAGGGTGACTTCGGTGGTGGTGATATGGGTGATGAAAGTGGTGATGGTTTAATATTTCGCGAAGAATAAAAAGAAAGAACCCAGGGTGATGTAGGAACCATGGTGGTTCATGGTGGCCGATGGGTGGTGAGTGGTGCAAGGTGGCGGTTATTTGTAGAAGAAGAAGGAGAGTGATCAAGCTTTTATGATTCCTCATTATACTATGTGATTAAATATATATAGAGATGTTGAATATGAAAAAGTTGAAACAGGTCCATTCTAATAATTCAATTCACATGATATACTGTGTAAATAGGAAAATCATCGGAAGGTTATGTGATTGAGATGTGAAAAGAAAGTGTTTTAAATATAATTAGCCACCTCTATTTTATTCTCTTGTATCGAAAATTCGAGACTCATGTAATCGCTCATTCATATATTTGTAAAGAGTATTTGCTTTATCTAAAGTTGTTGATGTTAAGTGATGTTGAATAAGGGCATTAAGTTTTTAAAAAGGTACAGAAGAAAATGACGTGTTTGTATGCATGATTAAAGTTAAAAGCAAGATTTAAGGAAATCGTATTTTGCAGTTTTGTTAATTACCTACTCTCATAATAACATATAGTATATCAATATTAATCAATACCAATAACTATACTCCGTATCAATCAGTAATAATTAATATCATTTTCATAGTTCGTAAACAATAAGCAACAATCATTTAAGATAAAGGTAAATGTTTATGATAACAACAACAATAATAATATTTACATGTGAAAGCATATGTCAACCTCAAAAATTTTAATCATCTACCAAGTTCATAGACAATTAACATAGATTCAATATTAAAATTAATCAAACATTAGTAGGTTTATAACCTAATATTCACCACGTCTAACTCTATATTAAATGATATAACAACTAAATCATACAAAAGATTAATAACATTTACTATATAAATATATATATATATATATATATATATATATATATATATATATATATATACATATCTATTAACAAATAGTGGTTCGTGACTCGTCGAGAATAGTCGAAGGTCAATTAAATATATGAAACAGTTCAAAATTTTTGAGATCCAACCTAACAGACTTTTCTTATCGAGTCGAAAATATTACATCATATCGAGAGTTTGGTTTAAAATTAGTCGAAATTTTCCGAGTTGTCACATCTTCAGAAACTTCACATTCAAAGTATGTAAGTCTAGGATATAGACGTTATATGTACACATATAATTGTTGGCGTAGACATGCCATGAGATTTCAAAATACTGATTGCTGATTCCCAGTAATTGGCATGAAAATTCTGGTTACAAGATACGGATGAGTAACTGATGGGGTTTCGATAAATACAATGATTTTTCAGAAAGTCAAAGATCAACGAAGTTGTTGGTAAGTTTCTTGCTAATGTGGTGAGGTATAAACGGTCCCTCGGTAATGATGACGAAAGGGCAATCGTATACATCAAGGTTATAATAAGACTAGTACGATTGAAAAGTCGAAGTTGACTTGCTGGAGCTGTGACAAAATTGGCTATTTTGGAAAGGAATTGTAAAGTTATTTTCGGTAATAACAACGTCAAAGGAGCTAGCACAGATACGTGTTAAACGTTTACTCAGGTTCCAAGAGTTTTTCAGGTGTATAACTATATGCATCAATCTTTCCTTCCTTAGATGAGATGCAGTTGATTCATCCTCTCGATTGAGGTGTTTTCAAGAATTATGAAATGTTTGAACGCAGATTGGAATCGTCAAGATACAAATGAGGTTTAAGATGAAATCAAGTGGCAAACTTGGAGAATTATTTAGTTTCATATGTTATAATCAGTATTTTAATTCATTTTAATTGTCCAATATTATTCGTCCACAGTCGATAGTCCACAGTTAACAGTCCAATCATTCATATATAGTTTAATATATAGTATTCGAATTAATTAATACGTATCGTAACCCGTGTACATGTCTCAGACTCGATCACAACTCAAATTATATATATTATTGTAGAATCAACCTCAACCCTGTATAGCTAACTCGATCATTACTGCATATAGAGTGTCTATGGTTATTCCAAATAATATATATAGATGCGTCGATATGATATGTCAAAACCTTGTATACATGTCCCGATATTTAAAGTGCGTAAAAATAAATAACAGAAATTAACTGACGATAAATAAAATTGCGATAATTAAATTACGATAAATAAACTGCTATAAATAAAATGTAATCAGTTAGCTAGGAACAGTTAGCTAGGAATTTGTTAGCGTGGATTCTTTACAAAATTTTCTCATAGTTAAATTGTTTGTTTCTAACAAATTTTATTTTGTCCAATGTTTTCTTCATTATGCTACTTGTTGGATTCTGATAGGTCAAAATCCAAATATGAAATTGAATGAAATTGGTTATTCTGCGGTGAACGGATTCGTATATCGGTGGATGTAAGTAGGATAATAAATGACTGTTGAATCAGATTCGAAGAATGTACAATGTAACTTATTAATGTGAAATCTAAATATTCCTCGGGTATTACCTACCCGTTAAAATATTTTCACCATTAATAGTTTGTACAAAAGAATTTTAATTACAATCTTTGTGAAAATATACTTACATATATATTTTCTTCAGATTTAATCATGGATTTAATGAATTAATATGATATTAATCTCATTTGCTTTTTGGTTAGAATTAGAGTACATAATCTCTAAAACATTAGAGATTACATAATCATCATGTCGAACGAAGATAAATAATGTAGAATGTCATGTAGATCGAAGATAACCGATGTAGAACAAGATTATGCTCGAGGTATAGATTGCGATGTTGAAACTTGAGTTGTTGGTGGAACTGGTGTTGATGTTGGTAGTACTGTTGGTGCCGGTGATGTTGTTGAAGCTGGTACGTTTTGCACCATATTTTCCAAATTGATTATTCGAGTGCGAAGTTCGTTGACTTCTTCTATTATTCCGGGATGATTGTCGGTCGGAACGAGCGAATGAATAAGGTTTAGAATTGTTGATAGAATATAATCGTGCCGAGCTACTCTGGAAATGAGGCTGAAAATGGTGTTTCGGATAGGTTCGCGGGTAAGTGCTTCAGGTTCATTGCCAAGAGGTGAATTCGGTTAGTGGAAATGATCGCCTTCTTCTCGTCTCCATTGATTAAGTCGATACGAACCCATCAGATGGATTGGTTGATTTATTCTGGGGACGCTGCTTTTGGAGCTTAGGTGAACATCCATGTCGGAATAACTATCGGAATAGCTATCGAAATCTGAGGGACTCGAACTGGTTGAGGGATTCATCTCGTACGATCAAATGAAGAATTTTCGATAAGAAATGATTTCTGGCTATCGGATAATATTCTAATTACATAGAGTATCAATATAGAGCAAAAGATTTCGTACATTACGTCGGAATGTACAGAATATCAGGCAAAGTTTACTGTAACAGATACGCTAAGATACGAATTAGCAGATACGCTAAGATATGAATTTGTCTATACACTATTTATGCAATCAATGCATTAAGATGTGTCTAGACTAATAATGATAAGCATGTAGTTTTCGACAAGAAAATGATAAGCAAAACTTTTGACATGCAGACACGGTCGAAGTCCAGACTTACTAATGCATCTAAACAACTATCAGTTAGACACACTAATGCAAGACCTGGTTCGCTAAGACCACCGCTCTGATACCAACTGTAGAGACCCATCCTAATCCATCTGGACGAATACATTACATTTGGTTACATCGCGAGGTACTTGACCTCTATATGATACATTTTACAAACATTGCATTCGTTTTGAAAAGACAAACTTTCATTACATCGAAAGTTGACAATATGCATACCATTTCATAATACATCCAACTATAATTGACTTAATAATAATCTTGATGAACTCAATGACTCGAATGCAACGTCTTTTGAAATATGTCATGAATGACTCCAAGTAATATCTCTAAAATGAGCAAATGCACAGCGGAAGATTTCTTTCATACCTGAGAATAAACATGCTTTCAAATGTCAACCAAAAGGTTGGTGAGTTCATTAGTTTAACATAAATAATCATTTCCATCATTTTAATAGACCACAAGAATTTCATTTCCAGTTCTCATAAATATACGTCTCATGCATAGAGACAAAAATAATCATTCATATGGTGAACACCTGGTAATCGACATTAACAAGATGCATATAAGAATATCCCCTATCATTCCGGGAAATCCTTCGGACATGATAAAAACAACATCGAAGTACTAAAGCATCCGGTACTTTGGATGGGGTTCGTTAGGCCCAATAGATCTATCTTTAGGATTCGCGTCAATTAGTAGATCGGTTTACTAATTCTTAGGTTACCAAGCAAAAAGGGGCATATTCGGCTTCGATCATTCACCCATATAATGTAGTTTCAATTACTTGTGTCTATTTCGTAAAACAGTTATAAAAGCGCATGTATTCTCAGTCCCAAAAATATATATTGCAAAATCATTTAAAAAGGGAGCAAATGAAACTTACTATACTGTATTTTGTAGTAAAAATATATATGACGACATTGAACAATGCAGGGTTGGCCTCGGATTCACGAACCTATATCATTTGTATATATATATTAACATACGTAATTGTAATCGAATAAATATATGTAATCTTAATTTATATATTATATATTTAGTTTATGTTTATATTCAAAATGGTTATTATTTATGTAATTATATTAATATATCCATACTTGTTTAAATGTTATATTTAAAAATCGATAGTTTGCTATTTGTAAGTATTTATATAAATAATATTAGTAGATTTGATGTATATAGTTATGTGAAATTTAAATATAATTATAGTACGTAAAATAAGTATATTTTTTATGTACAAAATATTTATCTGCTTAAAAAGGTAGTTTTTAATATTAATAATGATAATATTAATAATCATATTACTTAATAATAATACATATTTTGATAATGATATTAGTAATAATAATATTAAAAATAATTATAATTGTAACTAGGGTTATGATAACAATAATAATAATTGGTAATTACTACTTATATTAGCGATAATAATTCTAGTACTTAATGATAATAATAATAACAAAAATGATAAGTGTGATAATAATGATAATAATAATAATAATAATCATAATAATAATAGTAATAATACTTAAATGATAAAATTAACAATAATAAGTGTATTAATAATACTTATAAGAATAATAATAATCATAATGGTTATAATACATATAATTATGATAATAATAATAATAATAATAATAACTACAATACTAATATTAATTATAATACTTAGTAATAATAGCCATAATAAATAATAACAATAACAATAATAACAATAATAATAATAATAATAATAATAATAATAATAATAATAATAATAATAATAATAATAATAATATAAATTTAATAAAAAAAGCAACTACCTTTGAAAAGCCATTTAAAAAGAAACTGCCCAAAGCGGGGCTCGAACCCGCGACCTATCGAACACCCTAACAACCCCTTAACCATCCCTCTGCGACTGTTTTTCTGAATTATTCCCAAACCAATTTATTTTAACCCGAAATTATTATGTGTTCATCTTCTTCATCTATTTCCAATCGACAGTAAACAAATCCAAACATAAACACGAATTATGTATTCGATTGTAATAGAAGGGAAACGACCTGTTTTTGGATTTTCCTTCAGTCAAACAACAAAGAAAAAAAATAACAGGCCTGCTGCGGTTCGCGACATTCTTAAAAAAATAATTTGATTTTTTTTTTTATTTTGATGACGTTTTAGACAAAAGTTGCAACACGAATTGTTTTTCAAATCGTTCCTATAAACTTCCTCAAACATCAGTTGTTTCTTAAACTCAAAAACAGATTCGAATTTAATGAAGAACAGATTGGTTGACTTTTTAAATTTAAACTTTGACCATGAAATTCAAAATAGTTAAAAGGAATTGGGAATTGAAACTTTACAGAAAGTTTCACTAGAGGATTTCAAATGAAACTGCATTTTTAGATTTTGAAAATTGGATTGAATTCGAGATTTTCATAAAAAGTGACAAGAACAGAGAGTTTGCACTTTACATGAATTTCTGTTTAATTATACAGATAGAAGTGGTTTGTAATTGATAATTGATAATAATGTTGAAAGAATCCAATGGCTTTCTATCACAGAGCATAAGATAATCGATCTATATTAATGTGGTGCATCGACGGCTATCATAATCGAATAAGAATATTAGAGGAGAAGAAAATAAAATAAAAATAAAAGCTGATAAGGACCCTAAACAGATTTTGTAATGTATCTGGCTGATCGAATCTCATAGTTAGTGAAAGAATAAAGTGTGATAATGATGGGTAACAAATAAATCGCGCAATTTTCTGTCTGTATGATTCTTTATATAATTAATAATAATAATACTATTAATAATAATAATAAGTATATAAATAATAATAATTAATAATAATTTTAACAATTATGATAATAATAATCAAAAATTTATGATAATTTGTATTATCTTTATCATAATATTAACAATGATTTTAATAATAATGGTAATTATAATTATAAATGTAATAATATTAATAATATTAATAATAGTATTAATCATAATAACTAATAATATTTAAATTACAACTAAATAATAAATTTAATCATTCTTATAATAATATTTATATTTTAAGTATTTATTTTGATAATCATAACCTTAAATTTATTAAAATTTTAATATTACTAATATTAATATTAATATAAAGTAGTAATGATATCAATTATATTAGTAATTAAATGTATCCAATAATAATCATACTGATATTAGTATTCATAATAAGTAATAGTAACTATCTTTTAACTTGTAAATATATTAATATTAAATATTACTAATCATATAATATTTAATAACTATATATAATGTTTATATCTTATATATATATATATATATATATATATATATATATATATATATATTCCATTATACATGTCATAAAAATTCTTTATAGAACTACTATATATTTATATATAGCTTTATTTTTTTTTATAACAACCTTCTTATTTTGTAAATATTTTTACATATTTAATTCAAATGATTAATTCAAATTAATATATACAATTATTTTTATATTTACGTATATATATTTAGTTACATGTTTATTTACACACAACTGTTCGTGAATCATCGGGAATAGTCAAGGTCAAATGATATTATGAATATAGTTTACAAACTTTGTTACTCAATATTACAGACTCTGCTCATCGTGTCGAAATCAAATACGAATTATGTTTAAATTTGGTCAGAAATTTCCGGGTCGTCACAGAAACAAAGTTCAAGCTTCATATCATATTAGCTTCTAATACGGATGTCTTTGTATGGAAAGAAGCAGACATGACTGGCGTACCAAGAGAAGTGGTTGAGCATAAACTTAATGCAAATCCAAGTCTGATGCCAGTGCAACAAAAGAAACGCGGTATGGCACCGGAAAGAAGCGAATGGTTAAAAGCGGAAGTTGACAAGTTGGTCAAAGCAAACATATTACGAGAAGTAAGGTACCAAACGTGGGTAGCAAACCCGGTACTGGTAAAAAAGCCTGATGGGTCGTGGCGTATGTGTGTCGACTTCACGGACATTAACAAAGCCTGTCCCAAAGACAATAATCCTCTACCCGAAATAGACTGGAAAGGCGAGTCGCTGGCAGGCTTCCGATATAAATGTTTTCTGGATGTGTACAAAGGATACCATCAGATACAGATGGCAGCAGACGATGAGGATAAAACTGCCTTTCACACAAGCCAGGGAATATATTACTATACCAAGATGCCATTTGGTCTAAAGAATGCCGGAGCAACATACCAACGCGTAATAGATGAGGCTTTCAAAGGTCAGATTGGCAGAAATTTAGAAGCATATGTTGATGATTTAGTGATAAAAAGCACAACAGAACAAGGTTTGTTGGAAGATATATTAGAAACGTTTGCATCGTTGAGAAAGATAAATATGAAGCTCAATCCGTCGAAGTGCAGTTTTGGAGAAGAGGAAGGAAAGTTTTTTGGCCATATAATAACTGAGCGCGGGATATGTGCAAACCTGAAGAAAATAAAAGCAATCGAAAATATGCCGTCGCCCAGAAATAAAAAATAAGTGCAAAGTTTAACGGGTAAATTGGCGGCATTAACGAGGTTCTTATCAAAATCTGCAGAGCGATCGCTCCCTTTTTTTGGGACATTAAAGAATTGCTTAAAGAAGACGGATTTCAAGTGGACAAGGAAGCAGAAGTGGCGTTTCAAGAAATGAAAAAGTTGTTAAAAGAATTGCCGACAATGATTGCGCCGATTGCGGGAGAAACGTTGATACTTTACTTAGCAGCATCAAAAGAAGCGATAAGTTCAGTATTGATAGCATACAGGGGACATGTACAAATGCCTGTATATTTTGTTAGCAAAGCTTTAACAGGAAGCGAATTAAACTACCCTGCAATTGAAAAACTGGTTTATTCACTTATGCATACGACTAGACGCTTCACTTATGCATACGACTAGACGCTTAAGAAGATATTTCCAAGCGCATCCAATAATGGTCCTAACAGACCAACCAATAAAGCAGGTATGACAAGAAACAACGTATTGTCAAAAAGCTTAAAATTGCTCGATAAATTCTAGCAAACTTACATTTGCTGATACTTGTTGAGCAGGTGCTATATAAACCAGAAAATTCTGGTCGCATGGCCAAATAGGCTATTGAATTAGGTGAGCATGAGATAAGCTTCTCACCAAGAAGTGCGGTAAAAGGGCAAGTCCTAGCAGATTATCTGGCTGAAACAGCCGGAGATATCGAAGTCTCGCATGAATCAAAAGAAATACCACCTCCGCCTGAACAGCTGTGGGAAATGCACACAGATGGGGCTTGTGATCTGAAATGTCCCTTTCATATTAATTATAAACGTTCCATATTAATTGATTTCATTACGAGGTTTTGACCTCTATATGAGACGTTTTTCAAAGACTGCATTCATTTTTAAAACAACCATAACCTTTATTTTATCAATAAAGGTTTTAAAAACATTACGTAGATTATCAAATAATGATAATCTAAAATATACTATTTACACATGACCATTACATAATGGTTTACAATAGAAATATATTACATCGACATATGTTTCTTGAATGCAGTTTTTACACAATATCATACAAACATGGACTCCAAATCTTGCCCTTATTTTAGTATGCAACAGCGGAAGCTCTTAGTATTCACCTGAGAATAAACATGCTTTAAAAGTCAACAAAAATGTTGGTGAGTTATAGGTTTAACCTATATATATCAAATCGTAACAATAGACCACAAGATTTCTTATTTCAATACACATCCCATACATAGAGATAAAAATTATTCATAGGGTGAACACCTGGTAACCGACATTAACAAGATGCATATATAAGAATATCCCCATCATTCCGGGACACCCTTCGGATATGATATAAATTTCGAAGTACTAAAGCATCCGGTACTTTGGATGGGGTTTGTTAGGCCCAATAGATCTATCTTTAGGATTCACATCAATTAGGGTGTCTGTTCCCTAATTCTTAGATTACCAGACTTAATAAAAAGGGGCATATTCGATTTTGATAATTCAACCATAGAATGTAGTTTCACGTACTTGTGTCTATTTTGTAAATCATTTATAAAACCTGCATGTATTCTCATCCCAAAAATATTATATTTTAAAAGTGGGACTATAACTCACTTTCACAGATATTTCGTTCCTCGGAAATAAGACTTGACCACGGATCGATTCACGAACCTATACAAATATGTACATATATATCAAAGTATGATCAAAATATAATTACAACCATTTTTATTATGTTTTAAAGATTTGAGTGTATTAAGTCAGCTGTCCTCGTTAGTAACCTACAACTAGTTGTCCACAGTTAGATGTACAGAAATAAATCGATATATATTATCTTGAATCAATCCACGACCCAGTGTATACACGTCTCAGGCTAAATCACAACTCAAAGTATATATATTTTTGGAATCAACCTCAACCCTGTATAGCTAACTCCAACATTACTGCATATAGAGTGTCTATGGTTGTTCCAAATAATATATATACATGGGTCGATATGATATGTCAAAACATTTGCATACGTGTCTATGGTATCCCAAGATTACATAATATATTAGAATACAAGTATAATACAATATAAGTTAGCTAGGATATGATTTGTATAGATTTGTTAAACATTTCCCGTAGCTAAAAAGATCAAAAATATCCAATCTTGTTTTACCCATAACTTCTTCATTTTAAATCCGTTTTGAGTGAATCAAATTGCTATGGTTTCATATTGAACTCTAATTTAAGAATCCAAACAGAAAAAGTATAGGTTTATAGTCAGAAATTTAAGTTACATGTCAATTACTAAAGAGGTAGTCATTTTCATCGAAAGAACGATATCTTGATGACCATTTTGAAAAACATACTTTCACTTTGAGTTTAACCAAGATTTTTGAATATAGTTTCATGTTCATATGAAAAATCATTTTCCCAGAAGAATAACTTTTAAATCAAAATTTATCATAGTTTTTAATTATCCAAACCAAAATAGCACCCTGGTTTCACTACGACGGCGTATATCCGATTTTATGGTGTTCATCATGTTTCCAGGTTTTAAATCATTAAGTTAGCATATCATATAGATATAGAACATGTGTTTAGTTGATTTTAAAAGTCAAGTTAGAAGGGTTAACTTTTGTTTGCGAACAAGTTTAGAATTAACTAAACTATGTTCTAGTGATTACAAGTTTAAACCTTCGAATAAGATAGCTTTATATGTATGAATCGAATGATGTTATGAACATCATTACTACCTCAAGTTTTCTGGATAAAACTACTGGAAATAAGGAAAATGGATCTAGCTTCAAAGGATCCTTGGATGGCTTGAAAGTTCATGAAGCAGAATCATGACACGAAAACAGTTCAAGTAAGATTTTCACTCGAAATAAGATTGTTATAGTTGTAGAAATTGAATCAAAGTTTGAATATGGATATTACCTTGAATTATAAAGATAACCTACTATAAATAACAAAGGTTCCTTGATCTTAGATGATTACTTGGAATGGATTAGAAAGCTTGGAAGTAGACTTGCAAACTTGGAAGTATTCTTGATTTTTATGAAACTATACTTATGGAATTTATGAAGAGTACTTAGAACTTGAAGATGGAACTTGAGAGAGATCAATTAGATGAAGAAAATTGAAGAATGAAAGTGTTTGTAGGTATTTTTGGTCGTTGGTATATGGATTAGATATAAAGGATATGTAATTTTGTTTTCATGTAAATAAGTCATGAATGATTACTAATATTTTTGTAATTTTATGAGATATTTCATGCTAGTTGCCAAATGATGGTTCCCACATGTGTTAGGTGACTCACATGGGCTGCTAAGAGCTGATCATTGGAGTGTATTGTAACATCCCGCCTTTTTCCGTTTACTTTTCCGTTATACTAATATAAAGTCCGTTATATGTTTATAACATCTCCCGTTGATACGCGTTTTAAATTATCTCGTTTAGGTAATTCCCGCACCCGAACGAAAGTTGAGGGACTAAACTTGACAAGGGATCAAACCCTTGACTAGGTCAAAGGGTCAAACCCCTTTCACCCATTCATTTCATCTTCATCTCTCTCTCTTTCTCTCTAGTAAGAACACACACACCCAAAACCATATTCATTCAATCATCATCTAAATTCGATCTAGGAGGCTTACAACAAAATAAATTACATATTCGTGATCCTCTCTTCATCCTCTTCGTTTTGGTACCAACTTCATCTCATTTGGGTAACTTTCTAAAATCACTAGATTTTGTGTTCTTGATGTTTTTAACTTATAAAAGTGTTAATTAGTGTCTATGGCTCAAGTCTAACATGAATATATGATTTATATGCTCGATCTCGTTGTTTTAGTGTAACTAGCATGAACTTGAATTTTGGTGTGTTATTCTTGAATTTTGGATGATCATATGTTGATAGATGTTAAAAGTTGATGTTTTAATTGTGTTACTAGCATCACTAGCTTCAATTTGATGTGTAGGTTGCCTTAGAAAACTTCATGAACTTGATTATTGATTTTGGTGAATTTGGGTTAGGGTTTGATGAACTTGAAATGGACTTTTGATGCATTGAATGCCATGGATTATTATTGGTAAGTGTTTAGTTGGATTGTATGCTTGATTACCTTCGAAACGGCATATCATTCATGTAAATTGGTTGCCCGAATCATTGAATTGCATTTATGAACTTGTATGCGGTTAATGTTAAGCATTAGATGCGGTTTTGGTTGTTGTGATAGGTAGATTGATTGATGAAATGTGTTTAGTTGTTTTCCTCGTCAAATTACCTTCCCAACGGTATAAGATACTTGTCTTGATTGTCTGCGGATCATAAATGGTGATTGTTTGAAGTTAGGTTCGTGCATAAAACTTAAAAACTGCCAGAATTCTCTGCACAGGTACCCGCGCGGCGCGCCATATACCCGCGCGGCGCGCCAATTGGGTCTGTCCAACTTGGTCAAATTTCGAATAATGTTTGCTATGCTACGCACCTCCGATTCACATGTAACTTGTCCTAGCATGCTCATACATGATTAAAAACCTCAGAAAAATAGTTCGGGACACGACCCGAACGTGTTGACTTTTTCGTTGACTTTGACCGACCAAAGTTTGACTTTTTGTCAAACTTAACCAAATGATTTTGCAACCTTCCTAACTTGTTTATATACTTGTATCTTGCATGAAACTTGACAATTTGATTTCACATGCTAAATAATCGAGTCGTAACGAGCCATAGGACTAATTGAACATCTTTGACCTATCGTGTTTACCGTTATTGATACGACCTATTTGTTTAGGTCAAGACTAGCATTGTTCTTTGCACACGTTTACTTGTCGAAGTACTTTACTACTCGTGCACTCAAGGTGAGATCATAGTCCCACTTTTACTCTTTTTGAACTTACATTTGGGATGAGAAAACATAAACATTTCTTTACTAAGTGAACACAAGTACAGGAAAACAAACATTCTACATACGAGTTTAGAACAAAATCCTCAATTCGATTATCATTAGTTACACTTGCCGGGTGTAAGCGAGAACTTATGTTGTATGGATCCATATGGGTTTGACAAACCCTCATTCAAACGGTTCGCTACCGTTTACGAATGAAATATATTTTCGAGAAACAGTGTATGTTCTAGCACTAAGTGATGGGGTTCAATGGAAGGAAATGTTAAGCATTGATAATTGGGTGCTCGTGAAACAAACTTTTGGAATGTATTACTATTATTTCATTGATGCAAATCTTGTGGTTCACTTGTACTTACTTACTTAAACCTATGATTTCACCAACGTTTTCGTTGACAGATTTCTATGTTTTTCTCAGGTCCTTGAACGATACATGATACATGCTTCCGCTCATTATTTGATACTTGCATTGGATGTCGAGTATATGTGCATTTCATGGAGCGTCTTTTGACTTTACTTTAAACCGTGTCGCCTAGATTTCATTCGTGTTATAACGTTGTAACTTAACTATTGGTTGAACAATTCTTGTAAACTTTGGGCACAATCTTTATTTTGAAATGAAGGCGACATATTTTGGTCAAACTTTGTCTTAAAGACTTATGACCACGTAACGGGACCTAAGTAGACGGCGCCGTCAAATGACGATTTTGTCGGGTCTCTACAGATGGTATCAGAGCGTTGGTTGTAGGGATTTAGAGTTCATTGGTGTCGACCCCGAGTCATAGGGTACATTGGTGAGTCTAGACTACAACCGGCATATAGACTTGAAGTAGGAATTACTTGACTACTTGTGCATTTATACTCGAACGCTTCTACCCATATCTACTCTTAGTTCATCTTAATCTCACGTTGTTTAATTTGATTGACACGCCACCTTGACTATATGAAATGATGTCGAATGCACATATGAATCAGGGTAATATAATTTCCGGGATTATATTACGGTGACTCATATGAACGTTCCGACATTATGACATAAAGAATTTAAGGCGAGTCGAGGAAAAACTTCTCTTTATCTTTATTCTATATCACGGTTAGTATTATTGAGAATACTAATCAATGATATTCTTGTGTCTTGAAGGAACAATGGCTCCTCGTCGTGTACGCCGCAATGAAACTCCCGAACAAGCTCTCGAACGGATGATAGCTACCGCCGTAGATGCGGCCATGGCCGGTCACTCATCCAACAACAATAATAATAACAACCACAACAACCACAACAACAACAACAACAACAACAATGGAGCCGGAAACTCAAACGAGGGATGCTCCTATAAAGCTTTCATGGGGTGCAAACCTCACACTTTCGATGGAACCGGGGGACCGGTCGTGCTCACCCGATGGTTTGAGCAAACGGAAGCCGTCTTTAGCATAAGCGGTTGTCGGGACCAAGACAAGGTCAAATACTCCACTCACACTTTCTCCGGAATTGCTCTAACATGGTGGAACACCTATGTTCAATCGGTGGGTACCGATGAGGCTCATGCCCTCTCTTGGGCCGATCTAAAGGAAAAGATGATTGTTGAATATTTTCCGCGCGAAGAAACCCGAAAGCTTGAGGAAGAACTAAGAGCTTTGAAAGCGGTCGGAAACGATCTTAAAGCTTATAATCAACGCTTCGCCGAACTATCCTTAATGTGTCCTAATCTTGTTAACCCCGAATCTCAAAGGATTGAGCTCTACATGCTCGGTCTTCCAAAAAGCATCAAACAAGGGGTGATGTCATCCAAACCCACTACTCATCAAGCCGCTATGAACATGGCTCGCCAACTAATTGAAACGGTTGACGAAATCGTAGTTCCGGCACCTAAGGCCGAGGATAAATCGGGCGGCAACAAAAGAAAGTGGGAACCCTCCCAATCAAGCAACAACAACTTTGCCAAGAAATCTTTCACTTTCGACGGCAAGAAGGGTTATGCCGGGAATCTACCTTTTTGCAACAAATGCAACAAACATCACTTTGGAGAATGTAGTAAGCTAATTTGCCATCGGTGCCAAGGAATTGGTCATAAGGCCAACGATTGTAAAAGTGCCACTCCCGTCGCTCGAAAGTGGCCCAATGCACCAAAGACGGGCACTTGTTACGAATGTGGCCAAACGGGTCATTATAGAAATGCATGCCCAAAGAAGAAAGATAACCCCAATACGCGCGGCCGAGCTTTCAACATCAACACCGAGGAAGCCCGGGATGACACTGAACTAGTCACGGGTACGTTTCTTCTCAACAATTCTTATGTCTCTTGCTTATTCGATTCGGGTGCTGATAAATGCTTTGCATCCAAGACTTTGACTCATTCTTTTAGCACTCCACCTCTTCCATTAGATACCACTTATACCATTGAAGTGGCTAACGGGAAACTATTAAGTGCTGACACATATTACCGGGGGTGTACGTTAAACATTTTGGGTAAGGAATTTGAGATTGACTTGATACCCATGGAACTAGGAAGCTTTGATGTAATAATCGGTATGAATTGGTTAGTCAAAACGAAATCTCACATCCTTTGTGATCTTAACGCAATCCGAATTCCTATCGAGAATGGTGAACCTTTGATTGTTTATGGCGATAAGAGTTGCACCAGACTCAATCTCGTTTCGTGCCTTAAAGTTAGAAAACTACTCCGTAAGGGTTGTTTTGCGATCCTTGCCCACGTTAAGAAAGTCGAGTCCGATGAGAAGCATATCGATGATGTGCCAATTGTTAGTGACTTTTCCGATGTATTTCCCGACGAATTACCGGGTCTTCCACCTCATCGACCGGTTGAATTCCAAATCGATCTTATTCCGGGAGCCGCACCCGTAGCACGTGCACCATATAGACTCGCTCCATCCGAAATGCAAGAATTGCAAAGTCAAATCCAAGAATTACTTGATCGAGGTTTTATCCAACCTAGCCATTCACCTTGGGGCGCTCCGATTTTGTTTGTTAAAAAGAAAGACGGATCCCTACGAATGTGCATTGATTATCGTGAACTAAATAAACTGACGGTTAAGAACCGATATCCTCTTCCTCGCATCGATGACCTCTTTGATCAACTACAAGGGTCTTGTGTATATTCGAAAATCGATCTCCGCTCGGGTTATCATCAATTAAGGGTTAAGGGGGAAGATGTCTCCAAAACCGCTTTCCGAACTCGTTATGGTAGTTATGAATTCCTTGTCATGCCATTTGGTCTCACTAACGCACCGGCGGTGTTCATGGATCTTATGAACCGCGTGTGCAAACCGTATCTCGATAAATTCGTTATTGTGTTCATCGATGACATATTGATCTATTCTAAAAATGAAGAAGAACACGAGGAACACCTCCGACTTGTGCTTGAACTTTTAAGACAAGAACAACTCTATGCCAAATTCTCCAAGTGTGAATTTTGGTTAAAGGAAGTTCAATTTCTTGGTCATGTTGTAAGTGACCAAGGTATTAAAGTCGATCCCACGAAAATCGAAGCCATTAGTAAATGGGAGACTCCTACTACTCCTACTCACATTCGTCAATTTTTGGGTCTCGCCGGGTACTATCGTAGATTCATCGAAAATTTCTCTTTGGTTGCACGTCCTCTAACCGCATTGACTCACAAGGGAAAGAAATTCATTTGGGCGACCGAACATGAATCCGCATTCCAAATCTTGAAAACGAAGCTAACCACCGCTCCTATCTTGTCACTTCCCGAAGGCAAGGATGACTTTGTTGTATATTGCGATGCCTCAAAACATGGTTTTGGGTGTGTATTGATGCAACGAACGAAAGTCATTGCTTATGCTTCTCGACAACTCAAAATTCATGAACGAAACTACACGACGCATGATCTCGAACTCGGAGCCGTCGTCTTTGCACTTAAAATGTGGAGACACTACCTTTATGGAACCAAGAGTACTATCTTTACCGACCACAAAAGTCTTCAACACATTTTCGATCAAAAGCAACTAAACATGAGACAACGAAGGTGGATTGAAACCTTAAACGATTACGATTGCGAGCTTCGTTACCATCCCGGGAAGGCAAATGTAGTAGCCGATGCCTTAAGTCGAAAAGAAAGAGCGGTGCCTCTCCGTGTCCGAGCTTTAAA
This sequence comes from Rutidosis leptorrhynchoides, assembly GCF_046630445.1. Classification (NCBI taxonomy): domain Eukaryota; kingdom Viridiplantae; phylum Streptophyta; class Magnoliopsida; order Asterales; family Asteraceae; genus Rutidosis; species Rutidosis leptorrhynchoides. The sequence goes on along the minus strand of NC_092340.1, from coordinate 334,009,898 downwards.
CATCACCATTCACACCAACCTTAATAGCCAAATTCGGGTAGCCCAAGATGAGGCTCTCAAGGATGAAAACATCTCTCTCGAACACTTGAACGTCCTCACCTCTCGATTCGAGGTTAAAGAAACCGGACTCCGATATTTCGCCGGAAGAATTTGGGTGCCTAGTTATGGGGATCTACGAAGCCTTATTTTAGATGAAGCCCATAAGTCACGATACTCGATTCACCCCGGTGCCAATAAGATGTACCACGACCTTAAACAACTATATTGGTGGCCGAACATCAAAAGGGACGTAGCTACTTATGTTTCCAAGTGCTTGACTTGTTCCAAAGTCAAAGCCGAACACCAAAGACCGTCCGGACTACTTCAACAACCCGAGATCCCGCAATGGAAGTGGGAAAGGATAACGATGGATTTTATAACCAAGCTACCAAAAACGACGGGCGGTTATGATACCATTTGGGTTATTGTTGACCGTCTCACCAAATCCGCACACTTCCTTGCCATGAAAGAAACGGACAAAATGGAGAAACTTGCACAACTTTACATTAAGGAGATCGTAGCCCGACACGGTGTACCTTTATCGATTATCTCCGACCGAGATGGCCGTTTCGTTTCTAGATTTTGGCGTACATTGCAAGAAGCGTTGGGAACGCGTTTAGACATGAGCACCGCATATCATCCTCAAACCGATGGACAAAGCGAACGTACAATTCAAACCTTAGAGGACATGTTACGAGCTTGCGTGGTTGATTTCGGAAAAGCTTGGGACAAGCACTTACCTCTCGCCGAGTTCTCTTACAACAATAGTTATCACGCGAGTATTAAAGCCGCACCTTTTGAAGCGCTATATGGCCGCAAATGTCGTTCACCTCTTTGTTGGGCCGAGGTAGGCGACGTGCAAATCACCGGACCCGAACTCATTCACGAAACCACCGAGAAAATCATTCAAATCCGAGATAGGCTTAGGACGGCACGAAGTCGTCAAAAGAGCTATACCGACAAACGACGCAACGATCTTGAATTTCAAGTCGGTGACCGAGTAATGTTAAAAGTCGCACCTTGGAAGGGTGTAATCCGTTTTGGGAAACGCGGGAAGCTAAATCCGCGGTATATTGGTCCTTTCGAAATCTTGGAGCGTATTGGAACCGTTGCTTATCGTTTAGATCTTCCGCCTCAATTGAACTCCGTTCATCCTACCTTCCATGTATCTAACTTGAAAAAGTGTCTTGCCGAACCCGATATCGTCATCCCTCTCGAAGAACTTACTATTGATGACAAACTTCATTTTGTGGAGGAACCGGTTGAAATTGTGGACACCTCCGTCAAGACATTGAAACAAAGTCGAATCCCGATTGTTAAAGTCCGTTGGAACGCCAAAAGAGGACCCGAGTTTACTTGGGAAAGACAAGATCAAATGCAAAGGAAGTATCCTCATCTATTCGTGAATTCGGAAACGCAAGATCTCGAGGAAGAAACAACGACTACTACGCCTACTTAAATTTCGGGACGAAATTTCTTTTAAGGAGTAGGTAATGTAACATCCCGCCTTTTTCCGTTTACTTTTCCGTTATACTAATATAAAGTCCGTTATATGTTTATAACATCTCCCGTTGATACGCGTTTTAAATTATCTCGTTTAGGTAATTCCCGCACCCGAATGAAAGTTGAGGGACTAAACTTGACAAGGGATCAAACCCTTGACTAGGTCAAAGGGTCAAACCCCTTTCACCCATTCATTTCATCTTCATCTCTCTCTCTTTCTCTCTAGCAAGAACACACACACCCAAAACCATATTCATTCAATCATCATCTAAATTCGATCTAGGAGGCTTACAACAAAATAAATTACATATTCGTGATCCTCTCTTCATCCTCTTCGTTTTGGTACCAACTTCATCTCATTTGGGTAACTTTCTAAAATCACTAGATTTTGTGTTCTTGATGTTTTTAACTTATAAAAGTGTTAATTAGTGTCTATGGCTCAAGTCTAACATGAATATATGATTTATATGCTCGATCTCGTTGTTTTAGTGTAACTAGCATGAACTTGAATTTTGGTGTGTTATTCTTGAATTTTGGATGATCATATGTTGATAGATGTTAAAAGTTGATGTTTTAATTGTGTTACTAGCATCACTAGCTTCAATTTGATGTGTAGGTTGCCTTAGAAAACTTCATGAACTTGATTATTGATTTTGGTGAATTTGGGTTAGGGTTTGATGAACTTGAAATGGACTTTTGATGCATTGAATGCCATGGATTATTATTGGTAAGTGTTTAGTTGGATTGTATGCTTGATTACCTTCGAAACGGCATATCATTCATGTAAATTGGTTGCCCGAATCATTGAATTGCATTTATGAACTTGTATGCGGTTAATGTTAAGCATTAGATGCGGTTTTGGTTGTTGTGATAGGTAGATTGATTGATGAAATGTGTTTAGTTGTTTTCCTCGTCAAATTACCTTCCCAACGGTATAAGATACTTGTCTTGATTGTCTGCGGATCATAAATGGTGATTGTTTGAAGTTAGGTTCGTGCATAAAACTTAAAAACTGCCAGAATTCTCTGCACAGGTACCCGCGCGGCGCGCCATATACCCGCGCGGCGCGCCGATTGGGTCTGTCCAACTTGGTCAAATTTCGAATAATGTTTGCTATGCTACGCACCTCCGATTCACATGTAACTTGTCCTAGCATGCTCATACATGATTAAAAACCTCAGAAAAATAGTTCGGGACACGACCCGAACGTGTTGACTTTTTCGTTGACTTTGACCGACCAAAGTTTGACTTTTTGTCAAACTTAACCAAATGATTTTGCAACCTTCCTAACTTGTTTATATACTTGTATCTTGCATGAAACTTGACAATTTGATTTCACATGCTAAATAATCGAGTCGTAACGAGCCATAGGACTAATTGAACATCTTTGACCTATCGTGTTTACCGTTATTGATATGACCTATTTGTTTAGGTCAAGACTAGCATTGTTCTTTGCACACGTTTACTTGTCGAAGTACTTTACTACTCGTGCACTCAAGGTGAGATCATAGTCCCACTTTTACTCTTTTTGAACTTACATTTGGGATGAGAAAACATAAACATTTCTTTACTAAGTGAACACAAGTACAGGAAAACAAACATTCTACATACGAGTTTAGAACAAAATCCTCAATTCGATTATCATTAGTTACACTTGCCGGGTGTAAGCGAGAACTTATGTTGTATGGATCCATATGGGTTTGACAAACCCTCATTCAAACGGTTCGCTACCGTTTACGAATGAAATATATTTTCGAGAAACAGTGTATGTTCTAGCACTAAGTGATGGGGTTCAATGGAAGGAAATGTTAAGCATTGATAATTGGGTGCTCGTGAAACAAACTTTTGAAATGTATTACTATTATTTCATTGATGCAAATCTTGTGGTTCACTTGTACTTACTTACTTAAACCTATGATTTCACCAACGTTTTCGTTGACAGATTTCTATGTTTTTCTCAGGTCCTTGAACGATACATGATACATGCTTCCGCTCATTATTTGATACTTGCATTGGATGTCGAGTATATGTGCATTTCATGGAGCGTCTTTTGACTTTACTTTAAACCGTGTCGCCTAGATTTCATTCGTGTTATAACGTTGTAACTTAACTATTGGTTGAACAATTCTTGTAAACTTTGGGCACAATCTTTATTTTGAAATGAAGGCGACATATTTTGGTCAAACTTTGTCTTAAAGACTTATGACCACGTAACGGGACCTAAGTAGACGGCGCCGTCAAATGACGATTTTGTCGGGTCTCTACATGTATATACTAATAGTACATACATCTAAAAGATGTGTATTGTACGAGTACGAATACGGGTGCATACGAGTAGAATTGTTGATGAAACTGAACGAGGGTGTAATTATAAGCATTTTTGTTAAGTAGAAGTACTTTGATATGTGTCTTGAAGTCTTTCAAAAGTGTAAGAATGCATATCAAAACAAAACATGTATATACATTCTAATGGAGTCGTTAAGTCTTCGTTAGTCGTTACATGTAAGTGTTGTTTTGAAACCTTTAAGTTAACGATCTCAATTAATGTAGTTAACCCAATATTTATTATATCAAATGAGATGTTAAATTATTATATTATCATGATATTATGATGTATGAATATCTCTTAATATGATATATACATTAAAATATCGTTACAACGATAATCGTTACATATAAGTCTCGTTTCGTAATTCTTGAGTTAGTAGTCTTGTTTTTACATATGTAGTTCATTGTTAACACACTTAATGATATATTTAAATATCATTTTATCATGTTAAATATAGTGTATCAATATCTTTATATGATACATATATATTTAGTAGACGTTATCATAACGATAATCGTTATATATATCATTTCGAGTTTCTTAACTTAGTAATCTCATTTCTTATGTATATCACACATTGTTAATATACTTAGTGAGATACTTACTCATCATAATATCATGTCAACCATATATATATGTCTACATATACCACAACATGTAGTTTTTACAATTTTGTAACGTTCGTGAATCGCCGGTCAACTTGGTGATCAATTGTCTATATGAAACTTATTTCATTTAATCAAGTCTTAACAAGTTTGATTGCTTAACACGTTGGAAACATTTAGTCATGTAAATATCAATCTCAATTAATATATATAAACATGGAAAAGTTCGGGTCACTACATGATCCAGAAGGCGCAGGGGCAGGAATAGTCCTAAAAAGTCCAGAAGGAGAAGAATATACCTTTGCGCTGTGCTTTAGCTTCCCTGTAACAAACAATGAAGCTGAATATGAAGCGTTGTTATCCGGGATGCGGGTAGCAAAATATTTGGAGGTAAAAGAGCTGTCAGTATATGTTGATTCACAGCTAGTTGCAAACCAATTCAACGGGATATTCGAAGCACATGATGAGTCGATGCAAAAGTATCTTAAACTTGTGCAAGAGCTCGCGGTGGACTTCAATTTATTCCAGATAACTCAGGTTTCAAGAACATTGAATAAAAAGGCGGATGCGCTCAGTAAGCTAGCCGCCTTAACATTCAGCCATTTTAAGAAAGAGATTTGGCTTGAGGAAGTGAAAGTAAAATCCATTGAGACAGACAGTGTATCAACCGCAATTGAAGAAGAGGAGCAGAACTGGATGACACCAATAGTAGAATTTCTGAACAAAGGTACATTACCGATAGATTCGATAGAATCAAAAAAGATTAAGATGAAAGCACCAATGTATTTGTTAGATAAAGGAATTCTATACAGAAAATCTTTCCTGGGACCCCATTTGCGGTGTCTTAATCCAATTCAAGCGGAGTCGATCATACAGGAAGTGCACGAGGGAATGTACGCTTTGCACTCAGGACACAAAACAGTTGTGTCCAAAATAATGCGGCTCGGATACTATTGGCCATCAATGTACAGAGATGCCACGAAGGTGATACGTAAATGTCAGTCGTATCAGCTGCATGCACCCGTAAGCAAAGCTCCGCGACATCCAATGATACCGGTCGTGACTCCATGGCCATTCTGCAAATGGGCAATTGACTTAGTGGGGCCATTCCCTGCCGGACCAGGAGGCGTAAAGTTTTTGGTAGTGGCCATTGCTTATTTCACAAAGTGGGTAGAAGCCAAACCGCTGAAAACAATTTCGGGCAAACAGATCCGAAATTTTGTATGGGAAAATATCGTCTGTCAGTTTGGAATACCAAATGAAATATTTAGTGACAACGGTACACAGTTTGAAGGTAATCCATTCAGCGATTGGTGCCAAGAGCTGAACATAAAGCAAACATTCATATCAGTCGCACACCCCCAGGCGAACGGTCAGTGTGAGGTCACAAATCGGGATATCGGGTTAGGAATCAAAGCAAGGCTTCGATTGTGCCGAAGAGGTTGGATAGATGAACTGCTGAATGTACTATGGGTGCACCACACAACTCCAAAAGGTGTGACCAATGAAACACCTTTCAGTTTGATGTACGGGTCCGAGGCTGTAATACTAGCAGAAATAAATGTGCCAACTATGCAAATAGCTTCATTCGATGAAAGTAGCAATAGCGAAGAACTGCGTGAAAATCTAAACTTAGTTGAAGAGCGCAGGGAAATGGCGGCCATAAAAGAAGCAATCAACAAAAAAAGAATCGCAAGCTACTATAATAAGCGCGTACAACCATTTTCTTTCCAACTGGATGACTTGGTGTGGCGAAAAAATGAAGCAAGCAGAGCAGAGGACACGGGTAAACTAAGACCTAAATGGGAAGGACAATACAAGGTTATTGGCGTAAGTGATACAGGGGCGTATCGACTAGCAAGTCTAGATGGAAAAGCAATAAAACGCACCTGGCATGCACAAACACTGAAGCGGTGCTACATATGAAAAAACTACAGAGGGATTGATCACCCCAAATAACTGTTTAAAGTTTTTATTATGTAAATTTTTATTTTCCATTGTAAACATGACAACTAAGCGTTGGTCAAGTGATATGTTTGAAATAAATTGAATCATGCAATTTAAGCCAATAACTTGTGCATTTTTACAATTGTTAATTGCATGCCCCTTAAGCTGTATAGGGACACACTCCGAGTCTCAAGTGACATAGTTTAGTTTGGTTACTAATACTATTTTTTAATGGTGACAGTAGTAAAACATTGGTTTGTTTCAAACGCTCGTACACCGCGCAAGACGGAGACTTGCACAGTCTAGACTATAAAACACAAGTTTGGTTTACTTGTTTAAATAACCCGGACATTGGCGTGGCCGAAAGACTCTTGAGTATAGACATTGGTTTGTCTATAGTACGGGTAAATTACATTGGATTGTATATGCGTACATACTTATAAAATTTTTTATAAAAGTCTTGAGTATAAACTTATAAGCATTGGTTTGCTTACTTTTGCGTATAACATTGGATTGTTAGCGCAAGAATACAAAGATCATGAAACGATTGAAGGGTCGCTCCCGTCATGAAGTCATGGCATTTATTCTAAACAAAGTTATTGAATGCATAAAATTGTAATGAATCATTATAACCGCCATAGTGATTTCATAAAAACGCAATAATTGCACTTTAACCAAAAGAGATATCGAATTATATTCAATCAAAGCTAACAAATTATAGTAAGATAAAAGATATAAAGTCAACCGCTTAGCATAAAAGCGGAACATGTACCAAAATTTGACCTAATATACGCTAATATAAAAAATAAAAAAGGGGGTGGCATTGGCTGGAACGTTTGCCCTACACTAAAGAGAATATGCCATCCTCGCACGCAGCGATCAAATGCATACCCTGCTTTAAAAATAAAAGAAAAATAAAATATAGGGATGCGAAACCTCCAAGATTGCAAGGCCCATCCCTCACTAGAAAAAACGCCACCCAAGCATGGATAAATAATATCCATCCCGGGTAGCATAACAAACTCAGTCGAGTTTGTCATTGATTATCTCCTGCGCGGAGATGGTAGGATCATTGATGAGAAATTGCAGACGGGGGATCGGGATTTGTTGAAGACGGGCACAAGCTTCTACACATATTTCCTTGGCTCCATCAGTAAGCAGCTCAACAACGTTGGGGGGAATCACGGAAGGTACGAACATTTCCCGGCAGATGACATTCCAAAAAAGGATACGCTCATACGCGCGAGCAGCAACCATAGTTGCGCCAAAACGCTGATCAACCACTTTGCAGTCAAGCGCATGCTGGATTATAGTTGGAAGACCCTTTCGGAGAATGTCATACTCCGCCTTTACAGCATCATGCTTGGCACCCCACGATTCTTGGGCTGAAATCCAATCGCTGAAGCTTTCATTTAAAAACACCACATGACCTTCTGCTTCCTTTAGTTTCGCAGACAGTGACGCAATCTCGGACTCCATAAACCTTTTTTCAGCATCATGCTGATCCTCCTCTTGCTGCCTTTTAAACATCAGAACATTGATCCGCTCTTCTGCCTGCACATGCGCGGTTACGGCAACCGCAAGTTGGGCAGTTAGCTTTGCATTGTCCTCTTACAAGGCATTTATCTTGGACGTTTCTGTTGATGAGGGCGATGGTGGATGAGCAAGCGCAGCAGATTTAAGTTGCAAGTGATTCAGATCCTTGGCGAAATTAAAAAGCGTCGATTGCGTGTCCATATAAAGTTCTTCGGAAGGTGAAAGCGAGGAGAATTCTTGCATTAACTGCTGAGGGGCACATGATTGTAAAAAAGAGAACTGTTGTGCAAATACTGGAAGAGGAACCTTCATGAACTCATTCATATTCGGAATCAGTAAAGATGAATCATCAGAATTCGGGCATACACGCTTGGAATGATGAGATACACCACTTGGACCTGTAAATACGATAAACATGGCATATAAAAATATAAAGTCAATTTTCCATAAAAAGTCAAACGGTCAAAATCAATACCTTCATCATGTAACCTTTTGTGGTTACCCAAGATTCTGGTATCAGGAGTTTGGAACAGTGAAGGTATTGTGTCCGAGTGATTGACCGGCGAACTGGAATGGTTACCGGAGTCCGGTGGTAGGAATGGGTTCGTAAGATTCTGTAACATCCCGCCTTTTTCCATTTACTTTTCCATTATACTAATTTAAACTCCGTTATATGTTTATAACGTCTCCCGTTAATACGCGTTTTAAAATATTCCATTTAGGTAATTTCCGCACCCGAATACAAACTTGAGGGACTAAAATTGACACGGGGCAAACTAATTGACTAGGTCAACTAGTCCACCCCAATCACCACCATTCAACCATCTCAATCTCTCTCTCTCTTTCTCTCTAGCAAGAACACACACACAATTACCAAATCCATTCAATCATCATCTAAATTCGATCTAGGAGGCTTACAACAAAATAAATTACATATTCGTGATCCTCTCTTCATCCTCTTCATTTTGGTACCAACTTCATCTCGTTTGGGTAACATTTCTAAAACTCTAGATTTCTCTAAATTCGTGTTTTTGACTTGAAATGGTGTTAGTTAGTGTCTATGGCTCATTGTGATGTCGTGTATGTAATTTGTAGGCTCGATCTTGTTATTTGGTGTAACTAGCATGAACACTTGAAATGGGTTAGTTTAACCTTTGATTTTGAATGATAAAATGTGTTTAGATGTTAATGGTTGTGTGTTCAAAGTGTTAGTTACTTCATTAACTTCGTTTTGGTATGTTGATTGACATGAAAACCTTACATTAACATGATTAATGGTTTTGAGATGTTGGTTAGGGTTTGATAAGCTTTATATGAACTTTTGATGTATCAAATGCTATGAAATATTGTTGATAAGTGTTTTGTTGCAACGTGCGTTTGATTACCTTCGAAACGGCATATCATACATGTAAATTGCTTACCCGAATCATGAAATGCGTTTTAGAACTTGAACCTTTGATTATGAACGTTTAATGCGGTTTTGGGTTGTTGTAGGTGTTAAATTACTTGTTGAAATGTGTCTAGTCGTTTTCTTCGTCAAATTACCTTCCCAACGGTATAAAATACTTGACTTGATTGTTTGCGGATCATAAATTGTGTTTATTTGGTTTTTGGTTCGTGCACTTAGGAGTTCTGCATCAGACTTGAAATCCAACCTGGACGCCATCCAGATACTTGGACGCCGTCCCAGTATTCAAAGCTGGACGCCGTCCAGATACCCTGGCAGGCTACTGTCCTCGTTGGTCATTTTACGGAAAATGTTTGCTATGCTATGGACCTCCGATTCACATGTAACTTGTTCTAACATGCTCATATATGATTAAAAACCTCAGAAAAATAGTTCGGGACCCGACCCGAACGTGTTGACTTTTTCGTTGACTTTGACCGACCAAGTTGACTTTTAATCGAACTTAACCAAGTGTTTGTGCAATCGTTCTAACATGCTTTTATAACTTGAATCTTGCATGAAACGTGACAATTTGACTCACATGTTGTAGTATTCGAGTCGTAACGAGCCATAGGACTAATTGAACATCTTTGACCTATCGTGTTTACCGTTATTGATACAACCTATTTGTTTAGGTCAAGACTAGCATTGTTCTTTGCACACGTTTACTTGTTGAAGTACTTTACTACTCGTGCACTCAAGGTGAGATCATAGTCCCACTTTTACTCTTTTGCACTTACATTTGGGATGAGAAAACATAAACGTTTCTTTTTACTAAGTGAACACAAGTACAGGAAAACAAACATTCTACATACGAGTTTGAACAAAAATCCTCAATTCGATTATCATTAGTTACACTTGCCGGGTGTAAGCGAGAACTTATGTTATATGGCCATATGGGTTTGACAAACCCTCATTCAAACGGTTCGCTACCGTTTACGAATGAAATGTATTTTCGAGAAACAGTGTATGTTCTAACACTATTGTGATGGGGTTCTATGGAAGGAATGTTAAGCATTGATAATTGGGTGCTCGTGAAACAAACTTTTGGAATGTATTACTATTATCTCATTGTTGCAAATCTTGTGGTTCACTTGTACTTACTTACTTAAACCTATGATTTCACCAACGTTTTCGTTGACAGATTTCTATGTTTTTCTCAGGTCCTTGAATGATACATGATACATGCTTCCGCTCATTATTTTGATACTTGCATTGGATGTCGAGTATATATGCATACATGGAGCGTCTTTTGGCTACTTTTAAATTGTGTCGCATAAGTTTCATTTGCACTTATAACTTTGTAACGTAACTTGTGGTGGAACTATTCTCGTAAAATTTGAACAATCTTTACATTTGAAATGAATGCGACATATCTTTTGGTCAAACGTTGTTTTAAAGACTTATGACCACGTAACAGGACCTAAGTAGACGGCGCCGTCAATGACGATTTTGTCGGGTCGCTACAGATGGTATCAGAGCGTTGGTTGTAGGGATTTAGAGTTCATTGGTGTCAACCTCGAGTCATAGGGTACATTGGTGAGTCTAGACTACAACCGGCATATAGACTTGAAGTAGGAATTACTTGACTACTTGTGCATTTATACTCGAACGCTTCTACTCATATCTACTCTTAGTTCATCTTAATCTCACGTTGTTTAATTTGATTGACGCGCCACCTTGACTATATGAAATGATGTCGAATGCACATATGAATCAGGGTAATATAATTTCCGGGATTATATTACGGTGACTCATATGAACGTTCCGACATTATGGCATAAAGAATTTAAGGCGAGTCGAGGAAAAACTTCTCTTTATCTTTATTCTATATCACGGTTAGTATTATTGAGAATACTAATCGATGATATTCTTGTGTCTTGAAGGAACAATGGCTCCTCGTCGTGTACGCCGCAATGAAACTCCCGAACAAGCTCTCGAACGGATGATAGCTACTGCCGTAGATGCGGCCATGGCCGGTCACTCATCCAACAACAACAACAACAATAATAACAACAACCACAACAACAACAACAATGGAGCCGGTAACTCAAACGAGGGATGCTCCTATAAAGCTTTCATGGGGTACAAACCTCACACTTTCGATGGAACCGGGGGACCGGTCATGCTCACCCGATGGTTTGAGCAAACGGAAGCCGTCTTTAGCATAAGCGGTTGTCGGGACCAAGACAAGGTCAAATACTCCACTCACACCTTCGCCGGTGTCGCTCTTACATGGTGGAATACTTATGTACAATCGGTGGGTACCGATGAAGCTCACGCCCTCTCTTGGGCTGACTTGAGGGAAAAGATGATTGTCGAATATTTCCCTCGTGAAGAAACCCGAAGGCTCGAACAAGAGCTAAGAACTTTAAAGGCGATCGGAAATGACCTCAAGGCTTATAATCAATGATTTTCCGAACTAGCCTTGATGTGCCCAAATCTTGTGAACCCCGAAGCTTTAAGGGTTGAACTTTACATGGATGGTCTTCCAAAGAGTATCAAACACGGAGTAATGTCATCCAAACCCACTAATCATCAAGAAGCTTTGAACATGGCCCGCAAATTGATAGAAACAGTTGACGAAATCGTAGTACCGGCACCTAAAGCCGAGGACAAGTCGGGTAACAACAAAAGAAAATGGGAAGCTCCCCAATCAAGCAACAACAACTTTGCCAAGAAATCTTTCACCTCCGACGGTAAGAAGGGTTATGCCGGAAATCTACCTCTTTGCAACAAATGCAATAAACATCACTTTGGCGAATGTAGTAAGCTAATTTGCCATCGGTGCCAAGGAATTGGTCATAAGGCCAACGATTGTAAAAGTGCCACTCCCGTCGCTCGAAAGTGGCCCAATGCACCAAAAACGGGCACTTGTTATGAATGTGGCCAAACGGGCCATTATAGAAATGCATGCCCGAAGAGGAAAGATAACCCCAATACGCGCAGCCGAGCTTTCAACATCAACACCGAGGAAGCCCGGGATGACACTGAACTAGTCACGGGTACGTTTCTTCTCAACAATTCTTATGTCTCTTGCTTATTCGATTCGGGTGCCGATAAATGCTTTGTATCCAAGACTTTGACTCATTCTTTTAGCACTCCACCTCTTCCATTAGATACCACTTATACCATTGAAGTGGCTAACGGGAAACTATTAAGTGCCGACACATATTACCGGGGGTGTACATTAAACATTTTGGGTAAGGAATTTGAAATTGACTTGATACCCATGGAACTAGGAAGCTTTGATGTAATAATCGGTATGAATTGGTTAGTCAAAATGAAATCTCACATCCTTTGTGATCTTAACGCAATCCGAATTCCTATCGAGAATGGTGAACCTTTGATCGTCTATGGCGATAAGAGTTGCACCGGACTCAACCTCGTTTCGTGTATTAAAGTTAGAAAACTACTCCGTAAGGGTTGTTTTGCGATCCTTGCTCACGTTAAGATAGTCGAGTCCGATGAGAAGCACATCAATGCTGTGCCAATTGTTAGTGACTATTTCGATGTATTTCCCGACGAATTACCGGGTCTTCCACCTCATCGACCGGTTGAATTCCAAATCGACCTTATTCCGGGAGCCGCACCCGTAGCACGTGCACCGTATAGACTTGCTCCATCCGAAATGCAAGAATTGCAAAGTCAAATCCAAGAACTACTTGACCGTGGTTTTATCCAACCTAGCCATTCACCATGGGGCGCTCCGATTTTGTTTGTTAAAAAGAAAGACGGATCCCTACGAATGTGCATTGATTATCGTGAACTAAATAAATTGACGGTTAAGAACCGATATCCTCTTCCTCGCATCGATGACCTCTTTGATCAACTACAAGGGTCTTGTGTATATTCAAAAATTGATCTCCGCTCGGGTTATCATCAATTAAGGGTTAAGGGGGAAGATGTCTCCAAAACCGCTTTCCGGACTCGTTATGGTAGTTATGAATTCCTTGTCATGCCATTTGGTCTCACTAACGCACCGGCGGTGTTCATGGATCTTATGAACCGCGTGTGCAAACCGTATCTCGATAAATTCGTTATTGTGTTCATCGATGACATATTGATCTATTCTAAAAACGAAGAAGAGCACGAACAACATCTCCGACTTGTACTTGAACTCTCTAGACAAGAACGACTTTATGCCAAATTCTCCAAGTGTGAATTTTGGTTAAAGGAAGTTCCATTTCTTGGTCATGTTGTAAGTGATCAAGGTATTAAAGTCGATCCCACAAAAATCGAAGCCATTAGTAAATGGGAGACTCCTACTACTCCTACTCACATTTGTCAATTCTTGGGTCTCGCCGGATACTATCGTAGATTCATCGAAAACTTCTCTTTGGTTGCACGTCCTCTAACCGCATTAACTCACAAGGGAAAGAAATTCATTTGGGCGACCGAACATGAATCCGCATTCCAAATCTTGAAAACGAAGCTAACCACCACTCCTATCTTGTCACTTCCCGAAGGCAATGATGACTTTGTTGTATATTGCGATGCCTCGAAACATGGTTTTGGGTGTGTATTGATGCAACGAACGAAAGTCATTGCTTATGCTTCTCAACAACTCAAAATTCATGAATGAAACTACACGACGCATGATCTCGAACTCGGAACCGTTGTCTTTGCACTTAAAATGTGGAGACACTATCTTTATGGAACCAAGAGTACTATCTTCACCGACCACAAAAGCCTTCAACACATTTTCGATCAAAAGCAACTAAACATGAGACAACGAAGGTGGATTGAAACCTTAAACGATTACGATTGCGAGCTTCGTTACCATCCCGGGAAGGCAAACGTAGTAGCCGATGCCTTAAGTCGAAAAGAAAGAGCGGTGCCTCTTCGTGTCCGAGCTTTAAACATCACCATTCACACCAACCTCAATAGTCAAATTCGGGTAGCCCAAGATGAGGCTCTCAAGGATGAAAACCTTTCACACGAGCTCTTGAACGTTCTCGTCTCTCGATTCAAAATTAGGGAGACCGGACTCCGATATTACGCCGGAAGGATTTGGGTGCCTAGTTATGGGGACCTACGAAGCCTTATTTTAGACGAAGCCCATAAGTCACGATACTCGATTCACCCCAGTGCCAATAAGATGTACCACGACCTTAAACAACTATATTGGTGGCCGAACATCAAAAGGGACGTAGCTACTTATGTTTCCAAGTGTTTGACATGTTCCAAAGTCAAAGCCGAACACCAAAGACCGTCCGGACTACTTCAACAACCCGAGATCCCGCAATGGAAGTGGGAAAGGATAACGATGGATTTTATCACCAAGCTACCAAAAACGACGGGCGGTTATGATACCATTTGGGTTATTGTTGACCGTCTCACCAAATCATCACACTTCCTTGCCATGAAGGAAACGGACAAAATGGAGAAACTTGCACAACTTTACATTAAGGAGATCGTAGCCCGACACGGTGTACCTTTATCGATTATCTCCGACCGAGATGGCCGTTTCGTTTCTAGATTTTGGCGTACATTGCAAGAAGCGTTGGGAACGCGTTTAGACATGAGCACCGCATATCATCCTCAAACCGATGGACAAAGCGAACGTACAATTCAAACCTTAGAGGACATGTTACGAGCTTGCGTGGTTGATTTCGGAAAGGCTTGGGACAAGCACTTACCTCTCGCCGGGTTCTCTTACAACAATAGTTATCACGCGAGTATTAAGGCCGCACCTTTTGCAGCGCTATATGGCCGAAAATGTCGTTCACCTCTTTGTTGGGCCGAGGTAGGCGACGTGCAAATTACCGGACCCGAAATCATTCACGAAACCACCGAGAAAATCGTTCAAATCCGAGATAGGCTTAGGACGGCCCGAAGTCGTCAAAAGTGCTATACCGACAAAAGACGCAACGACCTTGAATTTCAAGTCGGTGACCGCGTCATGTTAAAAGTCGCACCTTGGAAGGGTGTAATCTGCTTTGGGAAACGCGGGAAGCTAAATCCGCGGTATATTGGTCCTTTCGAAATCTTGGAGCGTATTGGAACCGTTGCTTATCGTTTAGATCTTCCGCCTCAATTGAACTCCGTTCATCCTACCTTCCATGTATCTAACTTGAAAAAGTGTCTTACCAAACCCGATATCGTCATTCCTCTCGAGGAACTTACTATTGATGACAAACTTCATTTTGTGGAGGAACCGGTTGAAATTGTAGACACCTCCGTCAAAACGTTAAAACAAAGCTGAATTCCAATTATCAAGGTCTGTTGGAATGCCAAAAGGGGACCCGAGTTTACTTGGGAAAGACAAGATCAAATGCAAAGGAAGTATCCTCATCTATTCGTAAATTCGAAAACGCAAGATCTCGAGGAAGGAACAACGACTACTACGCCTACTTAAATTTCGGGACGAAATTTCTTTTAAGGAGTAGGTAATGTAACATCCCGCCTTTTTCCATTTACTTTTCCGTTATACTAATTTAAACTCCGTTATATGTTTATAACGTCTCCCGTTAATACGCGTTTTAAAATATTCCATTTAGGTAATTTCCGCACCCGACTACAAACTTGAGGGACTAAAATTGACACGGGGCAAACTAATTGACTAGGTCAACTAGTCCACCCCAATCACCACCATTCAACCATCTCAATCTCTCTCTCTTTCTCTCTAGCAAGAACACACACACAATTACCAAATCCATTCAATCATCATCTAAATTCGATCTAGGAGGCTTACAACAAAATAAATTACATATTCGTGATCCTCTCTTCATCCTCTTCATTTTGGTACCAACTTCATCTCGTTTGGGTAACATTTCTAAAACTCTAGATTTCTCTAAATTCGTGTTTTTGACTTGAAATGGTGTTAGTTAGTGTCTATGGCTCATTGTGATGTCGTGTATGTAATTTGTAGGCTCGATCTTGTTATTTGGTGTAACTAGCATGAACACTTGAAATGGGTTAGTTTAACCTTTGATTTTGAATGATAAAATGTGTTTAGATGTTAATGGTTGTGTGTTCAAAGTGTTAGTTACTTCATTAACTTCGTTTTGGTGTGTTGATTGACATGAAAACCTTACATTAACATGATTAATGGTTTTCAGATGTTGGTTAGGGTTTGATAAGATTTATATGAACTTTTGATGTATCAAATGCTATGAAATATTGTTGATAAGTGTTTTGTTGCAACGTGTGTTTGATTACCTTCGAAACGGCATATCATACATGTAAATTGGTTACCCGAATCATGAAATGCGTTTTAGAACTTGAACCTTTGATTATGAATGTTTAATGCGGTTTTGGGTTGTTGTAGGTGTTAAATTACTTGTTGAAATGTGTCTAGTCATTTTCTTCGTCAAATTACCTTCCCAACGGTATAAAATACTTGACTTGATTGTTTGCGGATCATAAATTGTGTTTATTTGGTTTTTGGTTCGTGCACTTAGGAGTTCTGCATCAGACTTGAAATCCAACCTGGACGCCGTCCAGATACTTGGACGCCGTCCCAGTATTCAAAGCTGGACGCCGTCCAGAAAATCTGGACGTCGTCCAGATACCCTGGCAGGCTACTGTCCTCGTTGGTCATTTTACGGAAAATGTTTGATATGCTATGGACCTCCGATTCACATGTAACTTGTTCTAACATATTCATATATGATTAAAAACCTCAGAAAAATAGTTCGAGACCCGACCCGAACGTGTTGACTTTTTCGTTGACTTTGACCGACCAAGTTGACTTTTAATCAAACTTAACCAAGTGTTTGTGCAATCGTTCTAACATGCTTTTATAACTTGAATCTTGCATGAAACGTGACAATTTGACTCACATGTTGTAGTATTCGAGTCGTAACGAGCCATAGGACTAATTGAACATCTTTGACCTATCGTGTTTACCGTTATTGATACAACCTATTTGTTTAGGTCAAGATTAGCATTGTTCTTTGCACACGTTTACTTGTTGAAGTACTTTACTACTCGTGCACTCAAGGTGAGATCATAGTCCCACTTTTACTCTTTTGCACTTACATTTGGGATGAGAAAATATAAACGTTTCTTTTTACTAAGTGAACACAAGTACAGGAAAACAAACATTCTACATACGAGTTTGAACAAAAATCCTCAATTCGATTATCATTAGTTACACTTGCCGGGTGTAAGCGAGAACTTATGTTATATGGCCATATGGGTTTGACAAACCCTCATTCAAACGGTTCGCTACCGTTTACGAATGACATGTATTTTCGAGAAACAGTGTATGTTCTAACACTATTGTGATGGGGTTCTATGGAAGGAATGTTAAGCATTGATAATTGGGTGCTCGTGAAACAAACTTTTGGAATGTATTACTATTATCTCATTGTTGCAAATCTTGTGGTTCACTTGTACTT
This sequence comes from Rutidosis leptorrhynchoides, assembly GCF_046630445.1. Classification (NCBI taxonomy): domain Eukaryota; kingdom Viridiplantae; phylum Streptophyta; class Magnoliopsida; order Asterales; family Asteraceae; genus Rutidosis; species Rutidosis leptorrhynchoides. Next base: position 333,992,144 of record NC_092340.1, on the reverse strand, counting down.
ACTTACTTAAACCTATGATTTCACCAACGTTTTCGTTGACAGATTTCTATGTTTTTCTCAGGTCCTTGAACGATACATGATACATGCTTCCGCTCATTATTTTGATACTTGCATTGGATGTCGAGTATATATGCATACATGGAGCGTCTTTTGGCTACTTTTAAATTGTGTCGCATAAGTTTCATTTGTACTTATAACTTTGTAACGTAACTTGTGGTGGAACTATTCTCGTAAAATTTGAACAATCTTTACATTTGAAATGAATGCGACATATCTTTTGGTCAAACGTTGTTTTAAAGACTTATGACCACGTAACAGGACCTAAGTAGACGGCGCCGTCAATGACGATTTTGTCGGGTCGCTACAGATTCCAACTTCATCTACAACGTCAAAATCAGAACAACATATGAGTAATACATACAAAGTGTAACTAGGGTTACATAGTATAATGTAAAGTGTAAGAGTATGAAATATACCATTTTTACAATCAGGAACAGGTTCTAGCAGAGAAGATGAAAAGGGTTGAATGATTTAAAAGGGAAAAGATTGTGAGATACGAAAAAGCCAAAATCCTATTTATACGGAAAATACGGGAGTCAAAAAGTAACAAGGGTATAATGGTAGCCGTACACGTGTATCAATCTTAAGCTAAACACTTTGTTAAGATGTTCGGTGCACGTTAGCATCAACAGACGGTTGCATAATTACAATCATTACCTTTTCGGTAAACAGTGACAGTTGTCACCTCGGGTGCAAGAAATGCAGCCGAAATGACAGGTTGGTGACTGCACGCATACATTGCATTTAATGCCAATACAGTATCCGGTTACGCATATATACTTAAATAATCTTATGCACTTTCCGGTTACATTTGGAATCCAACTAGGATTTTTAAGCAGAATTACTAAGCATGCCACTTTGATCAAAGGGTATTGTTGTGTTTTATTATGTGTACGTTTTTTTACTAGTTCGACGTCATACACTAAATTTCATTGTATATAACATCGAACTGGGGGACTTAATGATACGCATATATGCATGACCATGCGGATTACGCATCCAATGCGCTGAACCGCACATTAATTATCATATAAGGCATATGGTACGGGTATAGTCGCATCTCATGTGCCTATACTATCTGATGCGAGTTTCGTATACTTGCATAATGGTTCAGTATATTCTAGAAGGATGTACGATATAATCAATTCGGATTCTTTTCCTTAAATAACGAAAGTTAGTTGGGATAAGATTACATTTAATTAGGGAAGAGATTCTATCGAAACCCTAATTCGCGAGCCTATAAATGCATAGCTCATAAACCCTAAAAAGATATTCGTTTACTCATACGTAACAACATCATACATATCTTCATCGTACGAACAAAGCTTCATACGATCTTAAAGACTTTCGGGTAAGACTCGGACTGTAAAACCTTCATGTCTTTGGGCCACTCAACCCCGTATGCTGGGTTGTTAGTGGACTCTCAAATCGGCCACCCTGTCGAAATCGAGACGATGCCGATGTGGGTTATCCATGACTAAGCGTCGGAGGTCCGAATTTTGTTAGTCCTTAAACCCTATCATGCACTCAAGCGTAGGTTCACCTTGACCTCGTGAAAATATGCTTGATCAGTTACAAATGTGTATATTATTATAAAATAGTTAGAGATACCGAGATGAAAAAAAAAAGTAACCGGTGATAATGCAATAACCATATAAAATATGATACACTAATTTTATTGATGATTGAAACGGTACTTTTACCTTTGAGTATGACTGTATGAGTATGAATCATTAAACTCGGGTAACTAAACCATAATCGTTTTAACTGTCAATATCGAATCGGATTTACCAAACTGAATATATAACATCAACCTTTCCCAACAACCTTCCCTTTAGTTCATTTGTAATGAGAGGGGCTGTGGGTTTGTGGTGTGAATTTTTTGGACTTTTTTGATTACTTGGCAATGTGAGTTTTTTCATGTGAAGTAATGATGATGTGAGTGAGTAGTGTTGTGATAATGTATTAAAAATAATTAATAAAATAGTAAAAAAGATTTAAAATATTATTTAAAAATAATATAAAACTCGTAGATATATACCCACGACCGTTAGTCCCCCGTGGAAAACCTACTCACGCCCAACTCATGATTAAAAGCCACGCCCATTACTTGCAAATTTGGTGTGAGATTTGTGCCATGTCACCAACCCACACGGTGAGTTGGCTCCCATTAATTACAAAGGGTCTTACAACTCTCTTCGTTCATCATTGCAATGTGAGGATGGGCAAAAATCTCGATAAATCGAAACTGAACTGGTATCGTACCGGTACGAAAATTGGTACCGACAGGGATTCGGTCTCGGTTTCGGTTCTTGAGTTTGGGTAAATTCGGTTTCGGTAAAATGGAGATCGGTACCAGTTTGGTACGAGAAAAACATATTTTAATATCGAATTGTTTTTTACGAGCAAAGTAGCAACTTTTATTATATTTCATCATATAAAAATTTGTATACACCAACATTTATCAAACTCGATAATTGGAGCACCCTACAGGAACTGATAGATATATACATTCAACTATTGAATTTAACCCTGTGTTGCAGCTCATGTGGTAGTGGTCTGCCTCTCTTAGCGAGAGGTCAGGAGTCTGACTCCCGTGAGGTGCAACATTGCACACAAGGTTGCCCCTTTACCCTTGAATTCCACCCAAGGGTATCTTTCACACACCGCATTGCGGAGACAGTGGGAGAGGGGGATTTTACAGCCCAAACCAGATATATTCGGCTGTTGAAAATTCTAATGAACTTGGGTCTAACCTAATCATCTACTTCATAGTTATACCTAAGGGTTAACCCATTGTACATTTACCATAATCTTCATCGAAAAAAGTTCATGAAACGACCATTTTTTAACAAACTACGTAGACAAACCGTACATCTCTTAACAATATATTTCAGGAGATAAAAAATGAGTCACAGATAGTAGCAAATACACATCACCTGAGTTGGATATACATATATCAAGCCACTAAGTTAGAGTAACGATTTGAATTTCTGGTTGTAAGAAGCCTCGAAATGGTACACTTGATGATGTGTAATAGTTTCTAATTAACTATATGCATAACAAATTAACATTATAGGAGTATTACTGATTAAGTTTATAGCTACAATCCCACAACTTTATTACACTGCATTACTACAAACAAAATAAACAAAAATAATCACATATTTTTTTTTTTTTTACCTTTTACCTTTAACCAGTGATCTCTGGAAAATTATTCACTTGTAAAAACCACATTAACAACAAAGTACAAACATTAATTGTTAGACACTAATCACTTTTAACCCTAAACAGGGGAGCGAATCGCTACATGGACGGTCGAGCCAGCATTCGAATGTAAAGATGGAGGTTTGTACTCCCAGGTCTCTTGTACATACTCAACTACTTCTTTCATTATCTTTTTAAGTACCTTGTATGCATCCTTCAAAAGTTTCATGTATTCGTCCACATATGAATACACGAAAATAGCTACCGGAAACACTGAAACAAGGTACAAAGTTAACTCAGTTGTCCACTTTGATTCAGTGCTAATAGTTATAAAAAGTGTAGCTGCAAACGCAACCATCATCATCGCCACTGAAATAATCAACAGAATAAGTCCTAAAAGTTGTCTTTCATAAAGAGACGAAGCAAAATCCTTAAACCGAAATGGTGATGTGACGATATTTAGAAACACTATAACTGATGATAACGCTGATGAGAGTGAAATTGCATCGGCAAAGGTAAAGAGAATAAATGCAGGTTCGTTCTTTAAAACTGGATGACCGTTATTATAACCTCCTGGTATTTGGTACGCTGAAGTAAACGCGACCGTTGCTATGAGCACAGCAACAATGGAGCAGTTTTTTGCATTCTCACACATCCAATTCTTTGCGTTTGATCGGAGTTTATCGTTGGTGTCAGCAAACACCTCATAAGGAGTCTTTTGACTAGCGTTCCACATCATCAAGTCTAAATTTGCTGTTAGCTTCTCCACCCTCTACATATAATCAACTAATTAGTAAAGATTATAAGATTAAATTATCTTTGCAAGGGATACTAATTCACATAGGCTATGTTTGATAAAAGTAGCTTATTGCTGGTAGCTGTTAGATATTTTATATGTACTTAGGTGTTTGACAGAGTAACTCAAATTGTTAAAATAGATAGTAAATTATCAAAAAGTTAGGAGTTTTTTCTTAAACGTTAGTTCTAGTAGTTTTTTACTCCGTCTAAAAGCTTTCAACTTTTTTAACCAAACGATATTTTTTTATTAGATAAGAGCTTTTTTTTTTTTTTTTTTTTTATAAAAAGCTCTTTACCAAACATACACATATTGTTCACGAAAATGTACGGTTTTTTAACGTAGCAAGGTAACCTAATTCAACTAATTCACAAGTCATAAAATACTAAATTACCGTATAAAGACGTTGATCGTGTTTTAGTTCTTCAGCAGGATGTTTTACATCCTCCTTTAGCAGGTCAACTTTTTGACCAACCATATGCAACAAAGTATTATACTGCTTGTCAACCCTTCCTTCTAATCTGTCCAATGGATACTCCATTTCTTCTAAAATATCTATGATTCGATTTCGCCTATACAAAATCGCCAAATGTAAAATGGTGCGTCCATCTTTATCCACATGTTCGACAGACTGAGGATGCCTGGTCAGCAATTCTCTAACAATCTCTGTTGAATCATGTATGGTGGCTAATAATAATGGTGTATCGGGTTTATTATAATTGGATTCGTATAACATCTTTTGTTCTTTCGATGTCCTTTTTGTATATGTGTGCATTTTAGAACCATTGTTATTGGCCCATGATTCGGTCAGTTTCCATGAATTGTCTTCCTTTATCAGCAAAACAGCGAGTTTCAGAGCCCATTCGCATGCATGTTTTTCTTTTTGGAGCTTTCTTAAATAGGAGAGCTTCACTCTGTTTTCAACATCTGAACTGATCACTATAAGAAAAAGATAAAATTTTGAGTTTATGAGAATAGATCGAGCTAAATGTTGTTGTAATTTATGTGTTTGTGTCATCTTACTCTTAAGCATCATGCGCTTGAAGAAACCTTTAGAATGAAATTCTGGTTTGATGGTGGAAAGAAGTTGCAAAGGTGTCATGTCATCTATATCCTTTTCTCCAATTAATTCTGGATAAGTGCTTGCTATGTTATGTGCAACCCCTGAAAAAAAAAAAAAAAAAAAAAAAAAAAAACCATTTTTTTTTACTCAAATTCGTAACCTAATCTGGTTATTTTGCTACGCTTTATGACCCTTATCTCTACCCACCCCAAGATATTCTAGCAAGGCCGGTCCTCAGTGTTCTGTTGCCCGGGGCGAATCGATCAAATAATGCCCCCTACTCTATTTATAAAACAAGTGTTCGAAAGCTAATCAACTTATATAACTCATTTTCACGTTAATTTTTTTAAATAAATTTAGTGTTACAATTTGAAGAGATAAACTACAATAAAAGTGATGACTTCGAGTCTAGTTAAAATTTTTATAGTGTCTTTTTGTTTTCATACGTGATTTAATTAATGCGTAAATTATAAAAGAAAAATATCAAGTTTACATTTTTATTCTTAAACATTTTTTTCAAAAATTGACATCTTAAAAAGATTCATTTTTATATTATACCAAAATTTGTGTCACAATAAAATAGGACTTTCAAAAAAGAACTTTTGTTCCTTGTAGAAATAATTAAATTAAGGAAGATATAAAAATAAGTAGTATTATGGAGTATTATATTAAGAAATCGATAAACTTATTTTATGAATTCACATTATTATGGCACATCTATTGCTAGAGTAGAATTTCAAAATTCATACGTGATTGTACAATTCGCTATATCTGTTGTACGATATATTGGATTTTAATAAAATTAACACATCTAACAAAGTAAAAAAAAGTTTACAAAATCAATGAACAAAAGATTTTTTCTCTTTCCAACTTTTAACCTTTTTTTCTTCCTCTCCTTTCCTCCATGAAATTTCTCCTCTGAACTTATAAAAAAAACTCAACCGTACTTAAAAAAACTCAGAATTCCAGATTTGATGCCCCTTAAAATGTGATGCCCGGGTGCGGTTGCCCCTCTAGCCCCACCCTAGGGCCGGCCCTGTATTCTAGCAAGGTTTGAACCTAAGACCTCACACTATCAGGACTCCAACTACTAAGCTATTTTGGGTTGGTTTGCCAATTAATATTAATATTAATATTAATATTAATATTAATATTAATATTAATACTATATTTGATAAAATAAACAGATATTATAAGTAATTACTCCCTCTGTCCCGTATTAATACGTAAGTACAACTTTTTTTATTGTTTCAAATTAATAGTCCACTTCTATAAATAGATAAGAGTAAAGATGTAAACTTCTTTTATACACTTATTTTATACATGTAAAAAAAATGTTAAAAATAAAGAGAGAAACTGTAAACTAAATAAAAAAATACACTATTATAATGTTATAATAATGACATTTCTTGTGTGTTATTTTATCTAGGACTATTAAACTGAGACAAAGGGAGTACTATGTTATAACAATAGAGAGCTCATAGGCACGTATGAGGAAAACGAACACTTACAATAGTTTCTGCTAAGAATTCCTATATGAAGTATGGTAAACCCATCATCCCTTTTAAGAAATGTCTTATAATGTGCTGCTGCAATTGCTCTGCATTCTTCATGAAGGAAGTTAAAAGGTTTTGTCTTACCGTGACGAGCTGCATAGAATAACGCAGTCTCGCCCTCTCTGTTTGTAATGTTAAGCAACATTGGAGCCTTGCGTAACAACTCTTCTGCAATCTTGACTGTGCCACTATTGGTGCCGGTCTCATGGAGAATGGTATTACCCCCATTGTTTTGCCATGTGAGTTTGTGATAATCGCATGGCGTTACCAAATCTAAGAGCTGGAGTGCTAAATCGACATTTTTATGGTAAGTTGCCATATGAAGAACGGTGTCATTGTGTATAGTGACCGTGTGTAAAGGACCTTTTGGGATTATTCGACATATATGGATCACTCGAGCATTGTCTTCAGTCATTAGAGCTTGATACAATTCTGCATTGATCCTTAATTCGTCTTCTTTTGTGAGAGCCATTTGGTGTGTATGTTTAGGGTGAGTGACGAAAGTTGTGAATTGTAGAGTATGGATATATGAATATATATAGACTTAAAACAGAATATTTTACATGGAATTTGTAATTACTTGTAATGTTTTCAAAGTAGAGAATCACAAAATACTTTGAATATGATTCAAAAGGGTATTGAAAGCTTAAAGATTTCTTACATAAGACAAGAAAAGTATGTCTATGATGATGCTAAATTTTATACTAAAGCATACTGGATAAGGTTTTGATGTTTAAGCTACCCTAAGAAATGTATTTTTTTTTATTTTTTTTTTTACTGAAATGTACGTAGTCTAGTTGGATTGTTTTTTTTTTTTTTTTTTTTTTTTCTTTTTTTTAGTTTGAACATGAGACAAAAACTGGCCATCCCATGAGCCATATGGTTCACGACGTCAATTAAATATGGGTAGCAAGAGTAAATGACCAATATATGTTTAGAACTTAGAAGTCCAAATAATGTACAGCCCATTATACAATAAAAATTCGTATTGTTATATTACAAGCCCAATGACCCAAGTATTTGTTTAAAAGTCCATAAGTTCACAGCTTGAACAATAAGAAACATCCAATGTTTTCCAATATTTACTCAAGTACCCATGTAGATACATCATATCTTATACGAGTAACATTTTGGCCAAAATTTTCTTTTTTTGCTGCCTATAAAGTGTCTAGCCCAAGACCAATGCCACACCATCAGCAAAACGATCTGCCAAATTCTTGTTCGTTTCCGGATGATATAATCTTTGTACCGATCAGCTAAAGGAGAAATACCATTCTAGTAATTAATTTAGAAACGTATCGTAATTCAGTTTCCAACCACCATGCACATTGCGTTTGATGACAGTTTTTTTTATAGTGAACAGACTGTTACTAAGTAAATAGTGGTAGCCCAAGTACCATTGCAATCTTCATGTTTGATTCAAATCAAACTTCTCACGCCTGTTAAAATACATGTTGAATGTATCTATGTCTAAATAAAGTTCAAAGAGAATGTTGATTTTGTCTAAAGATATATATCTATAAATTTTGTACTTTAATCATGTTGCTTCACACATACTTGGTATTTTATAAATTTTGTATCTCTTCCTTTCACCTTTTATTTTTGTATCTCATCTAATTTAATGTTTACCATTAAATCATTTTTCGTATTCGACTTGAATAAATATATAAATTTTAATATAAGTTATTAATTCACTACAAGAAAAATGCTCCTATAGGACCCCCAATTTGGTCATATAATGCCACTTTATAGGACCTTTGCGCTTGATAGGACCTACCAATGGGAGTTGTATCTAACGCGGTCGTATAAAGTATAGAAACTAAAAAGTGTCCTAAAAGGTAATAAGATTATGAAACCAATGATTAGGTCCTATAATATAATTAACAACCACAAAGAAAGGTCTTTAAAATACATATTAGCAGACATTTTTTGAAATTGAGACATACACAAGGCGTCCCAAAAAGTAAAAATAGATGACATAAGTACCAACAAAAGTGTCCTAATAAAAATTTATAATTCGTAAGGACCAAAAAAGTAGTCCTATTGTACAAAATTAGTACATTAGTACCAATAAACAGAGTCCTAATATAACGATATACTAGTTTGGTACCAAGAAAAAAAAGTCCTAATATGCACAAATGTTACTATAGTACCATATAAAGGGTCATAATACAATGATTTTTAAGGATAGAACAAAGTCCTAATATAAATATTTGAAACGTTAAAACCACAAAATAGGTCCTAATATATAAAGATATGATACTTTAGTACAATGAAAAAATGTCCTAATATAATGATATTATATCAAGTTTATTATGACATAATAATAGGGCGTCCTATCAAGTCATAGTATTCCCATATCCGGTTCGAATATTCGGATCTGGTGCAGATATTTGGTTTTGAATCGGATATTCGAATCTGGTTCCGGATCCAGATTTTCGGTTTGAGCTGTATTTCTCGGATCCGGTTCTTATTTACATCACTAGGATATTTTGAATTTAAACTATATTAAAAAACAAATATGAACTAAAACATAATTATACTTCAATATTTCAATAGAGTATTCTCAAAACTCAAACTAACACTAAACATGAAAAATTAATAAACGATAGAACATATAAAGACTCCGAATAACATTTAACAAAAATGTAAAATCAACAAGAAGCAAACGCATGCCGTCTTGTGTCAGCATCTATCTTTATCAATCCTCATATACCACCTACAAATAAACCATCCATGTATAAGCATAAAGGTACACATTATAAAAATCAATCTTATTTATTACAAGTTTACAAGGACATACACAATGGTTAGATATACTTATTCTAACTCAATTTCAGGAAGAAAATTGAAAGATGAAGATTATTATAGAGATCAACCATGAATCTCTTAAAATCATCAGACTCATACTTTTAAAATCTTATTACCACTTTGTACTTGCCATAATTACTCTTCTAATACGATTTCTATCCATCATCCATGGAGCCAAAACTGTGCTCGAGTGCTCTAAACCCATACCTTGCATATAGTCATATAGATACAAGTAGATTTAAACAACACACAAGCTTTCCTAACCTAAGTATATGTTCGACTATAAGCAAACAATGTAACAAACAAGCTATATCTCATCAAAACTATTTCAAACAACTCAAACTATATACATATAAATGTGCAATCTCTTCAAACTGAAATAATTAAGCTGACCTTGAGTGAAGACAATGCACTGCATCATATAAAACAAATATGATGATGATGATGAGTGTATTCATTGTAATAGTTTTAACTGCTTTCTTAATTAGCTAGTTAAGAGTAAACCATATTCAGCCGGTTAGTCACTTCCGCTTAGGCTAACTGTGCTATTCGTCGACAAAAATAATTAATTTGGAAATTACACACTTGACTAACATAAAATTAACTTGTAAAAAGAAAAATAAATGTGAACAATGTGTATAAGTACGTACCTGTATGTGACTTGCAACCTGATTACGAGTGAGATCTGGTACGTTCATGATGTCTAAAATTAAGCTTGCATGAGCTTCTGCCAAATGAAAACATGAAACGTGAAACATTTAACAATTATAAAATATTAATCATCATAAACGTACATCTTCAGCAAGTGAAATAAAGAACTTCTAATTAATAATGTGGGTCAATGTACAGTAGTTTCATGGCCTTTACATGGTTTGTCTTGCTCAACTGGTGTCTTTTCTTTATCTTCATTTTCCTGAACTGTGATCTCATCACTAACATCATCATCATCATCATCATCAACTCCAGTTTGTTTCGAGGTTCTCAAAAGACATCTTAACACAGTGCAGAAATGACTAGTATGAATATATACATCCTTCCAGGCAAATCAATGCACACATTGCCTTATTTTTCTTTTTACCATTTCTTGACTTATACACCTAAAAATCCTCATTCAAGAATAAGAAATAAAAAGGTCTTTAATTGAATCGAACACTAAAGAGGAAATTACAAAATGAATACTCAGAACAAATTAAAAAGCATCTTTGATCACAAACTTTTGTTAACAGTCAGCCAAAAGCACAATTTGCAAACATTGTAGCACCATGGTCGTTGATCATCAAGTTGTTGAATTATCCCTTCACATGTGTATTGTTCTGACTGACTGTAAGTTGTTGGTTAGTTATGGTGTTAAATAAATTTGTTATAAAGTAATTTTTTAACTAACTCGATGAAGGTCCGGGTTTGTGTCAGCACATATGAAAGCGTTTTCCGGTGGTTTCTATACTTTATTTGGCTCATTCTGTAGGAAGCTATGATGATAGTAAACATTACTATTGCAAAAAGTACCCATTTTTTTAATAGGGTTATAGTTTGTATAGCAGGCCAACAGTTTATAAAAATTAGTGAATGATACTCAGAAAACTTGAAGCATAGCTAATATAAACAGGTAGAAGCAAATAGTAAATAGTTAAGAAACACTCTATTCAGATAAGGGGGTTTATATTTAAGACCTGGAGCATATCAATACTAAGAAGAAAATCTTTATATACTATATATATCCTTGGTGCAGTCTTTCCAATGCTTTTCCTGTTGCCTAATAAAATTTTCTTTACCCTTATATTTATATACAATTATATTTATATATAATGACATCGATATCGATATACAAATTAAAATAGAAGCAGTCAGTTACCAATTGGATGAACGAAATTGAGATTAGTAGTCTCCAACGTAACCGTTAGCAGGATATCAAATTGGGAGCGAAAACTGAAACCCTAAATTTACAGAATCGTAAGAAGATCACATAGACAATAGCGGAGACGATAACGGTGCTTATGAAACCCTAAATTTACAAAAATCTTAAAAAAACGCGTAGCTTGCGCCGATGACGATGAAGATGATGACAGAAAGTGTTGGTGGTTATGACGTAATGAATTGTAGGCGGATAAGACGGCGGTGGATGCGAAGGTGATGGTGACGACGGTAAGGAGATGGAGTGGATGAGCGGTAGGTTACTTTAGAGGCACTCCATGGAGTAATCGTTTTAATTAGATCTCGTTGATGGTATAAGGAGACGGATCAGATAACAGTGGATAGGATACACACATATCTTAGAAAGTAACTCGTAAAATTAAGGGATCTTTCTTATCTATAATAAGAAAAGAAAAATATTATGATGCCATCAAATTTGAAATAGAGAAATTCCAACCATTAGATTAGTTTCACTTAATATAATCTCAACCATTCAAATTATCTATGTCGTCATTACGGATTATAAGGGACAGTTACGGATCTTAATTAACCACCTACCCTTCCCTTCATTTGCTATTGCTAACTGATTAAAAAAAAAAAAAAACCCAAATACGTACCGCTGTAACCCTTGATTCAATCACCTTCATCAAATAACCTTCTTTCACAACCGCTCTAATTTCTTTCCTATCATCCACGATTAACCATTAATACATCCAAAATCAATCCATATACAACAATCCTCATGTATCATTATGTTTTGTAAATCGGGTTTTTGATCAATAGTTAATAATGAAGAAGGTGGATTTGATGTTTGTCTCATGTCTGGTTACAACTTACAAGGTAAGAATTATTATGATTTAGGGTTTTCATTGGGTGTTTTTAATTGATTCTTAATACATTATATCATCTTAATTTCTGAATTCCATCGAGCCAAATATGAGTAGCTTTTGCATAATTTGCATAATTTGGCATTATAGCAAACTTTATTATCACATTATTGTTATGATGTTACTCATGTTGACTTGGGTTACTGATTTTCTATATCTATAGGTTAAAGTTGATCCAGCAAAACCAGCATCTCTTACATGGAAGCGGAAATTGAACACTAAAGAAAGTGTGATTTCAGAGTTTGGTATAAAGTCAAAGATGTGTTTGGTATGTATGTTATATTTACTCCAATTTTGCATTTTGTAGTCGTTTAATCTAAAAATCTATTTAAACGAAAATCTATTTAATTTTGCACTTTATGTGTTAATTATACATTCTTTACCAGTATAGGCTATTCACTTTGTCAAGAAAAACGAAATTAGTCATTCACTGTTTTGTCTATTGTTTGCAGTTTGGCCATTATAATTATTCCTTCCTTACATCAATGAATTTCTCCGAAGGGTGAAGGCTTTGTTTTTAGGCGATCCTGCTACTATAATGGTAGACATATCTCTAGCATTGTTTGGGATGACCAGGCCACTCAATTAGCTCAGTTTGTGTCTAGCAGCCTTTTGGATGCAAAACCGATTGGTATTCTCAACCATAATGCAAAACTGTCTAAATGGCGAGGGTATCGTTGTTTTCACCATCGATGAAGAAATCTGTGTGGATTTATTAATTGTTCAAAACATAATTCACTATATCGGATTACTAGACTTGATGAGCGGAAAAATATGTAACTACTTAAGGGAATTTTAAGAATAATTTTTTTTTTTAGAACTGCTTTAGAATAAATTAGAGTTTTTTATATGCGTTTCAAACTTATGGTGGCTGTGTGGTTGTCAGATTGGTGAAACTCCATCGACAATAAAATTTTGGTCATGTTATAAGTACAGATGGTTTTCAGCAATATTTAATTGTCTTTTGTATGAAAATTTTGTGATAACAAGGTAAACTGTTAATTGTTTTCAGCAACATTTTATAGTTCATTTCTTAAGCCTCATATTTAAATAAACACGATTTACATATGTTTTTGGATTTTGCTTTTCTATATATGTTTCAGAGACTTGATAATCCTGGATTGAAGATGGAGGTTAGTGCGTTTTTTTAAATTATTCTTTCTACCTCATGAAGAATCAGTTCAGATCATGGGGGATGTTATTTCAACCTAAGGTAAATAGCTCAAGCTGCTACATAAAATTTAATGCTTTTATATATTTGACAATAAAACTTAAATAGCTATCCACTTTTCAAATGTTGGTCATTGTGGTGTCAAATTGGTAATGGTTGGTTTATACATGCTTATTATGTTGTACTAAGTGTGTTGTCAAATTCTGGTGTCTTAAAAAGGATTTTTAGATATGGTTTGGTTAAAGGTTTAATTTTGACGCCTTTATGTAATTTTGAGGATTTGATGTTAACCCTATATATGTAGAAGGTCCTTTTGAGCTTCCAGTATCAAACATATGTGCATATATTGCAGAACCCATCACCCCCAAGGTTTATTTTAATTTTTTTTTACAAGGTGGTTAACTCTAGGATGACATGTTAATTTTTTGTTAATGACGAGACAGATTTGTGCATGTGGGGTCCGCGGGGGTTACCAGACCTGAAAGACCTGTACTTGATCTGAGTAAACAACCACCTGTTGTGAGATTGAATAAAGAACTTGGATCTATTTTAACGTTCAAATTAAAGGTTCTATTTCTACTGTATTTACACATACTGGGTGAAATTTGAATATGTAAAATTGAAAAAACTAATTTTTAATATCATTTGATTACATGGTGAGGATTTAATAAGGGAGAGTGGGATTCCGTATACGATATTTAGGCCTTGTCCGCTTACTGAGGCACCTGCAGGAGCAGATCTAATATTTGATCAATGAGACAATATTACTGTATTTTTCTAAACTTTTTCTTATCTATGATTTGGGTTTCGAGGGTGTATGATGGCTATTATGGGGACTTTTTCTTATTTTTTTTATATAATTTAGAGTTGGCATAGCGGGTAGTTCTTTAATCCAAGACATGGGCGAAAACAAGCATGTGGCTTGACCCAAAATATATAATAATTTAAATAACTATAGTAACAAATATGATTAGAAAACTTAGTGATTTATATTATTTTAATAATAATTTAACTTTTCAATTGAATCAATTATGAGGTTTCAAGTTTGTGGTCTTAATCCCAACATATATGACCAGTAATATGTAAAACATAACCCAAGTTGACACATTCTCAAGTAAATGGGTAGAAACTGCCACCTCTACTATTATTATTTTGAGTCATATGATAAGTGGGTTTATGCAGGGGAAGATATCAAGAGAAAAAGTTGCGAAGATTTGTGTAGCAGTCCTTGAAAGCCCATATGCATGTGACAAAAACTTTGAGGTTACCCCCCCCCCCCCCCCGTCATTGTTGATTTGCGATTTAGTGTGATATAATAAAGTGTTTTTTGCTTAGAAAAAATGACTTTTTCATATTGCTTTTTATCTTTCAATATTGCACATATGTCGACTCAAACAGGTTAGTGAAATGCGTTTTAAAAATAGAAGTGCAAATTTGGTTGCAAAACTATTTTTGATGTGGTGAGAATGAGGTTGTGTCGATTAAAAATCAATACAACAGTGCAGTCAAAGTCAGCAGCTTGTATATCGCATTTTGGGTTGCAAACGGTCAGCCCTAATCCTTCATTATCCCTTACTCATTTTATTATTTACATGATATCTATGTATCAATAGTAGGATAAAATATTATTAAGTGTCTATGTATAAGTTGATTATGTTTAAAGTCATTTTGAGATAACACTCTGTTCATTCATTCGTAATTTTGACTTTTTATGGTCAAAGTTCATTTTTTGGAAGTGTCTGATTGTTGAGTTTTGGTACTATTTTACGCTACTTTGGGGTCTGTTTAATGTCATGCAAAAGACCTCATTAGCTAATTTAAGTATTATGGGTCAAAGTCAACATTTTGTCATTTATAATTTTAGTGATTATGTAGAAGTTATAGTAACTTGGTGTCCTTAATTGTCGAGGTGCATTATAGTTGGAAGGTCACTCAAGGGTTAAAGAACATGATATGAATTTGTGCAGGGGATGTACAGAACAATTTCATTTTTCTGATTGCTTTGAGTTTTTTAGTTGACCGAGTTCTATTGCTCTTTTTTTATAGGCTAACAATTAATGCTTCAAGGATAAACTCTAGAGATGATGATCAGGATTTGGCTAAATATTCCCAGTAAGTTGCTTCATTTGTAATTTACTGTTTCTTTCTGGTCAACCATCTATTTCTTCATTGATGTTTTTTAGTGGTCAATGCAGAGAACCAAACTTTGGAACTGGAAGTTCATCTTCTAAACTAACATCGAGGCCTAAAGCAACGTCTCTTGATTTTATGGTGCGTCCCCAAGATAAGATAGATCCGGATGAAATCGGATACCGAGGCAAACAAGTTGTTCACGATCATTTCGCTTAAGCTCCGCACCCTTTACTTTCTATACAAGTTGTCTTTTATCGTGTTATTAGTTGTAGTTGACCATCTTTTTTTTTTCATATGATGGCAGATGAATAAGATGAATAAGAGGGCTCAACAGTTAAAGCACCTTAAAAGAATCAGCATCAAACCACTAAGCTTAGTGTTGAGGGTAGACGTATGGTCAAGTACTTATAGATCAGAGTTGAGGAGTCTTAGGGTGCGTTTGTTTGCCTCTTAATGGAATGGTTCAGTGTTGAATGCTGAACCATTCAGCATTCAGTGCGTTTGTTTCCTACCTCTGAATGACATGTGGTGCTGAATGGTTCAGAATTCAGTGCTGAATCATTAAGAGATGAAACACTCTCTTAACCATTAAGAGCCTAAATTTTCTATAATTTTCACCTCAATCCTATCATGAACACTTAACTAACAAGTATATTGAATATTTTATTCATGTTGCACTTTGATAAGGTAAATTTACTCAGTTTATATCGTCCATTCTAAATGATTATCAAACAGCTTATTTTCATTCAGAACAAACTTTATTCAGAGGCTTTGAATCATTCAGATTCTGAACCATTCAGCACTAAATCATTCAGTTTTATCAAACGCACCCTTAGTAAAGATGAGTGTATTTATAACTCCCACACTTGTCTCACCTATACATGTAAATTTAACATTTCATGTTGCATCCGAGGTCCTAACAGACTGTGTAACGACCCTGGATTTTTCAACGTTTATTTATTAATAATTATTATTATTAATACTTGTGATTAAACGAATATATGTTATTACATTTACATGTTGCCATGATTGCCCGAACTTGACTTTAATTGCCCGAAACGTCTTTGTGACACACGAAACTTACACGAATAATATTTTCAAGTATTATTTACATTCATGATTAAGTTTTATTAATCATTTTAATTAACAAAGGTTATATGTTAATTACTTGGGCTTTGTTGGACTTAACTTGTTATTACTTGGAACTTGGGCTTTATATTTGTACATGGACTTAAAGAGCCCACCCTACCCATTTATATGGATTAACTAGCCCATTAAGACATGTAAGTATTACTTGTAAGTGTAACTAGTTAGTTTTATGCACATGGAATCTAGTTGCAACTCTTTCCCATGAACAACCACCTCATTAACCAACTTTTTCAAGCTTTACATGCGAGTGACCAAGGAACAATTTCTCCCTTTTTTTTTCTGCTGAAACCGTAGTCCATATGGCCTTGGAGGGAGTTCTTTTGGTTCATTTTTGTATTACTTCATCACTTGTATTTTCTCTCATTCAAACACACACTTCTTACATTTCATTCTCTCTCACTTTTCTCTCTTTCTTGTAAGTATTTTGAACATCTTTTTCTCTCTTCTTTTCTTTGTAAAAACCGAATATAGACACCCTTTATCATCATCATTCTTTGTTGTTTGTTGTTACTTGGTTCATGTTGTTGTTTGTTACATAATTACTAGTTGTTGTTATTGTTCTTTATTAGTTTCAAGAATCAACTCTTTAGTTTGATTCTTCATAATATCTTGTATTTTCAAGAACACAAGAACATAAACTTACTAGTTTATTATTCTACATTTATTGTTTCAAAAGATTTAAGGTTCATGTGTTGTAAATCATACTTGTAATTCATGTTAGTAAACTTTAAAGTTTACTTTCTTAAAGATCAAACTTTGGTTTGAATATTTAAAGTATGAACAACCCATGAACTTTTTCTTGTTCATTTAGTTCACTACTTCATTTACTTGCACTTTAATTTTGTGATTTTGGTTGTTGTTGGTCAAGTACTACAAGTTAGTCTTGATCTCATTTCTCTTGAACTAAAAGTTAACTTTAATAGTTCAAGAACATGTAAGTAAGATTTCTTTAATTATAACTTTGTACACTTATGTTAGATCTAGACTTTTGAGTCTTGGATCTTCAAGATCAAACTAAGAATTATGTTCTACATCTTAAGATCTTGATTTCATAAGTTCACTTTCAAGTTTGTAACTTATTATTAGTTTTAAAGTTCATGTATGTGTTAGATCTACGGCTTTGATGTAACTTTGGTTTATCAAACTTCATACAACTCTTAAGTGAGTTGTGCTACATGTCCTAGACCTACACTTGTGTCATAATAGTCAAAACTTGGTTAATATTACTTTTACATTTCATGTATGTGTTGAATCTAAGACTTTGATGTAACCTTGGTTCATCAAAACACTTGCAACACTTAAGTGAGTTGTGCTTCATGTCTTAGACTTACACTTGGGTTATGATGGTCAAACCTTGGTGAGATTGATGCAAACACATCAACGAGTTGTACACTTGGAGCTATATGCATCAAGGATGAGAACCATGATAAGCATCGAGCACCAAGAACCACCGGAACCTACTGACCCTACTGTTTTGCTATTTCTGGGTCTGATCATTAATACCTGGGCTGTTTTAATGTTGATTTTCAGATAGATCTTTTTGACTAGATAATTTTTCATATAGGACTCGTCTTAATCCGAGTTACGGTTTAGGATTTATGGCCCTCCGATCGTCACTATGTCCTTTTAACGTTGTGCAGAAATTTCTGACCTACTCGCACTTAGACCGTCGCCACGGTCAAACAAAGATGAGTTTGCTTCTGTAAATTTTACCACGCTTAAAGGACTCATATACGGAGCCATGGCCACTGGTATAACCATAATTCAGTAAGGGTAGAGGCCGTGGTGACTGATCGAAGTCAGCCTTTGTTTTAAACTACTTTCATGAACGAAACTTACTTTACGCCTTTTGTTTGATGATGAATGATGATGACTCTTAAGACCTTATTTACATACTTTTAAACCTATTCAGATAATTTACTGACTTAGTACTATTTGACTTAGGTTGAGGACCCGTTTGGACAACCTTCATTACTTGCTTACTTTCCGAGTCATACTTTACCGCTACTTTATCATTGTGAGTTATAGCATTCCCTTTTTACTTTAACTTATTTTGGGAACTGAGAATACATGAGTAATTTATGTTTTACATACTAGGCACGAGTACTTAAACTTTATATATGTGTGGGTTATATAACGGCAGAAACATTCCCTTTAGCTCGGTAACGTTTAGTCATTGGTTTTTGAACCGGTGAACGCGAATCTTAGATATGGATCCATAGGGTTTGACATCCCCACTCGGGCTAGTAGCGCTAGCATTTAATAAGTGTTTAATACTTCGTAAATATACGCACTTGCCAAGTGTACTTTCAGGGGGTATAAACGTTAAGTTAGTTACCAAGTGCCCAAAGTTAACATATACTTTATCATACTGTTTTGAAACGCTCTTTGTAGCACTGAAATCTCGTGGCCTACCTTACATACTGTTATACTTAAACTATAGCTCACCAACCTTTGTATTGACGTTTTTAAGCATGTTTTTCTCAGGTGCTTAAGGTTATTTGCTTCCGCTGTCGTGCTAGTCTTGCCGTAGACACCCGCTGCTCTAGTGTTATCACCGCATGAACCGTTTACCTTGCATTCAAACTTTAATACACTTGAAACTATGTTTTGTAACGACCTAAGGGTCACATACATTTATTCATGCTTGCTATTCGTAGAAGCATACTGTTGGTGTAAAACATTTGATGTCGGTTATGACGTCACATTTTTATCGTGAATGCAACTTCTTTTATTACAGCATATAGTACTTAACCTTGTAATGATCCTGTTGTTGATGATTCGTACACGATGGTTTTGTACGGGGCATCACATTTGGTATTAGAGCATTGGTTGTAGGGAATTAGGTTGCATTAGTGAGTCTAAGACCGACCGAGTAGGATTCACTAATAGGACTAATCTACAACTTGCTAGTTTACTTGTTTCCGCTGAACTTACTACATGCTGCTGCTTACTTTTACTGCTATATGTCATATGCTACTACATGATTTCACTACTGTATGATATTACTTGCTTTCGATTGCATGCTACTTCTGTACGATTCGTTATTATTGCCATGCTACTTATTGTTATACATGATTTAAACTGTTGGCCTAATACGTGCTTGCTTTATGACTTACTGACATGGAAAATTTATTTTTCATTGTTCAGATGTCGGATGTTCCACCTGCTATCATTTTGGGCAGTTTAGACTCGTCAGCCACCCCACCTGCTGCTGCTGCTGACACACCGATCCCGATACGCACCAGTGACCCCGGCGCTTCGTCTTCCGGAGCTAGTAGTAGTGCGCCGACACCAGTGGCTACTATTGACGGACACGTGGACCTTACGGAGATTCCAGCTCCGTCTGCTCTCGGACTCTCGGAGCCACAACCCCGCATCGGTGGTGTTGTGATTCCCGCAGAGTTCGGGAAAGGGCCATTCCGTAACCATATGCGCATGCCGTGCCGACGCGCTCCTAATGGACGTTTAGTGCCGATTCCGCCAGGACGATACAGACAGATGATGGCCGCCCACGGACGGCCAGTTCAGTCACCAGTGCCACCACCACATGATTCGGATGACTCCTCATCCGCCGATTCTTCATCAGATGACTCTTCCTCAGACGACTCCAGTGATGATGAGGACCCTACCGATATACCTATTCAGCCACCCTCCACCCCGCCAAAGAAGCGGTATCGCTTCGACGGTACCATTATTCCGGGGATCAACGGAGGACGAGCCTTCACTGACGCATTTGGTCGGCGTCGTAGGGTTACTGCTCGTAAGCGGCTTGTGTCGTACCCTGCCGACCCACAAGTGCGTTAGGCACCCCGTTACGTGCTGACTATTTCTGGAGCCGGAACGTCTGCACCCTGTTTCGTGCGGTCTGCACCACCCGCACCACCCGCACCACCTACACCGCCTGCCCCACCATCTCCCTCTAACGAGGAACTGAGGAGGGAGGTGGGAATCCTCCAAGCTCGGGTTACTGAGCTCGAGGAGCAGTTGGCTCAGGTTTTAGACATCCTACACCCACCTTCACCGTAGGACCTTTTGTATTAGATTTCATGATGTAATCTAGTTGTAGTTTCATATTTCACTTATGTATTGTACGAATCTATCAGGATGTATGAAACTTATTATTAATGAATGGAAACTTTGTGATGTTACTTTTTGCACAAGTGTTCTATTTACATTACTGTATGGTGTTTTGCGGTACTTGTATCAAGTTGCGTTACTTAATTAACAAGTGTTGTGCTATTTACATGTTGGTTGTTTTATACTATATTATTATATATTGAATGCTGGACTTTGACTTGAGTCAAAATGTTGTATAGAACACCATGGCTAACGGTCGATCCACACCTACTGCTGCTCAAATTGAAGAGATGATCCAAGAACGTGTAGCCGCAGCCATTGCGGAAATGCAACCCCAAGCTCCACCGCCACCACCACTGTGACAACCCGGAAATTTCCAACCAAATTTAAACTTTAATCTTTATATGTTTCCGACACGATAAGAAATATTTGTTAAGTTAAATTTCAAGAATTTTAAACTATGTTCATACATTCATTCAACCTCGACCAAGTTCCAACGATTCACGAACCATTAAACGAATATGATTATATATGTATATGTGTATATATATTATAACTTGAAACGTAAACAAATTATTAGATTAAATACTTTATATGATTGTATCTGTTTCAAAATGTTAATCAATGGAATTAGAAGATAAGATCAAATGATTGAATTATAAGATATATTGAATTATGATTACAAGTCTCTGTTGAAAGGCCCACGTTGATTTGTGAAATCTTTCTATTTTAACAATATTCGGAAAATGGTAAAGTGATTTATAAATAAGAACAAATTGTCAATCATTGAGAACTAGACAAAGGATAGTGGAAGATTGAATCTCATAAAGACTCGATTGATCTATTTAGTTTCAAACGTACAAAAATGTTTTCAGTTTAAAAAGAACTTTATTATTAAAACGTATATCACTTTTATAAATATCTAGAACCACTTTTGATAACTCATTACTTAACTAGTATGATAAAGATAAAGATATTTATATTTTATTTTATTAAATATATATAACGATTTAAATTAATATTATATATATTTATACGCGTATTATACGTACATAGTTTTATACTTTTACTATACTTAAACTTTACCTTTACTTTATTTTTACTTTACTTTAACTTTAATAATTCACTTTAATAATTCATACTTTAATAATTCACTTTAATAATTCATACTTTAATAATTCACTTTAATAATTCATACTTTAATAATTCATGCTTTAATAATTCACTTTAATAATTCAAAAATCTATTATAAATAGAATTCAATAGGTTTCATTATTTCATAGAAACTTGAAAATATTTTTCTCTAAACTCTCTCAATCGATTTACATATATATATTTACTCCGTATTATTTCGAGATATTATTAGTATACATAAAATATTACGATGGAGTGCTGTCCGAGTGATTTCGAAATTATTTTTCGAATGGGATAGGATTAAGTAAATTATGGGTTATAGCTATGGAGGTGATTGAGTATGGTTCATGGGTATGCTCGTGAGGTCAATATAGTGTTTATCATTTCCGTTGCGTCCACGTACATTTCCTGCAATATTGAATCTCAATATTGATACGTGAGTACTCATAATTTAACTTTTACATACTAATAGTGTATCCCTGACTAGTGCTCGAGTATTTAGGATTATGCATGCTTGTACTTTTGATTTTGCCCTTAGACAGGTTAGGTTGAATCTTAAATTAGTTACACTTGCGGTTGAGATAAGGTATAAGATATGCATGTCCTTGGAAAGCTAGCGAAAAATTAAGAAATTTTCCTTTAGATATCGAATGGTTTCGATGAACGGATTAGAAGTTATAATCAATTGAATTTTCGATATTTTTATTAAAAATGATTATTATTATCGTCGTTTTTATCGTCGTTCTAGTTTTATCTTATTATTATCATTATTATTATCTTTAACAATAAAAGGGATTTATCATTAAAAATTGTTAATTTTTTTTATTACTATCGTTATTATCGTTAAAGTTATAATTAGTATTATTATTATTATCCAATTATTATTATTATTATTAATATTGGTATTATTATTATTATCATTATTAATATATATATATATATATATATATATATATATATATATATATATATATATATATATATATATATATATATATATATATATATATATCATTATTTAAAAATGGTTATTGTTATTGTTATTATTATTATTACTATATTATCATTAAGATAATTATTAGTATTATCGTTAATAATGTTATAGTAACTATCATTATTAATATTAGTGTAATTAAAACAAATATTTGTAACACCTAATTATTTTGATTACTATTATTATCATTATTATGAACACGATATAAAAGACGATTAAAAGCTATTAAACGAAACGATTAGGAAATAATGGGTAAGAGTATCATGATGAAATTAAAATATTATAAGATATTGATTTAGATAAAATTATCGTTCTTATTATTTTTATCATTACTATTATTATTAAAAGTATCGTTAGTATTAAAACTATCATTTTAACAAAAATTATTATTTTAATAGAAATGTCATTGTTACTATAAAATATCATTATTATTATTATTTTAAATAGAATTATTATTTTAAAGATAATATTAAAATTATCGTAAATATTAAAGTTATCATAATTAGAATCATCGTTTTATCATAATGTCATCTTAGTAATTATAAATATTGATATTTTTATAATAATAATTATTATTACAAAATAATACAACTTTTACTTACTATCATTATAGATATTATTTTATCAAATAAATATGTGATACAAACATATTTTACTACGTGTAATAACTTACTTTAATAATACCTATCATATTATCTTTATGATATTAAATGAACCCTATAAATTTTATTACTTAATATATATAAAAGTATATTTTATTATATAAATTTAATATAAAATTTTATTTATTAATAAATAAATTATATTATTTACTTTAATAAATCTTTTAAAAATATTTAAAAATATAAAACGACGATATTTAAACTATATATTAATCATGTATAGATTTTTGGAAATTATTTTGAGTCAAATTTACTTTTGTTGACTTTTGTATATTAGTCTCGAGCATTAGGATTGTGGTACACTATGACTTGACCTAATTTGTTAGACAAATATTGACCAACACATAAATATATATAATTAATTTAGGTTCGTGAATCCGAGGCCAACCTTGCACTTGTTCAATGACGTTATATGTATTTTTACTACGAAATACAGTATGGTGAGTTTCATTTGCCTTTTTACCCTTTATATTTTTGGGACTGAGAATACATGCGCTTTTATAAATGTTTGACGAAATAGACACAAGTAATTGAAACTACATTCTATGGTTGAATTATCGAAATCGAATATGCCCTTTTTTATTAAAGTCTGGTAATCTAAGAATTAGGGAACAGACACCCTAATTGACGCGAATCCTAAAGATAGATCTATTGGGCCTAACAAACCCCATCCCAAGTACCGGATGCTTTAGTACTTCTAAATTTATATCATGTCCGAAGGAGGATCCCGGAATGATAGGGGATATTCTTATATGTATCTAGTTAATGTCGGTTACCAGGTGTTCACCATATGAATGATTATTTTTGTCTCTATGCATGGGACGTATATTTATGAGAACTGGAAATGAAATTCTTGTGGTCTATTAAAATGATGAAAATAAATGATTATGATAAACTAATGAACTCACCAACCTTTTGGTTGACACTTTAAAGCATGTTTATTCTCAGGTGTTAAAGAAATATTCCGCTGTGCATTTGCTCATTTTAAAGATATTACTTGGAGTCTTTCATAGCATATTTCGAAGAACGATGCATTCGAGTCATTGAGTTCATCAAAGATTATTATTAAATAAATTTATAGTTGAATAGTGGATATTATGAAATGGTATGCATGCCTGTCAATTTTCGATGTAAAGAAAGATTGTCTTTTAAAAACGAATGCAATGTTTGTAAAATGTATCATATAGAGGTCAAATACCTCGCAATGTAATCAACTATTGTGAATCGTTTATAATGTATATGAACGGGTCCTTTCAGTTGGTATCAGAGCGGTGGTCTTAGCGAACCAGGTATGCATTAGTGTGTCTAACTGATAAGTTGTTAGGATGCATTAGTGAGTCTGGACTTCGACCGTGTCTACATGTCAAAAGTTTTGCTTATCATTTCTAGTCGGAAATCATCTGCTTATCATCCTTAGGAAATTACTTGCTTATCATTATTAGTCTAAACATGTCTTGCTACATTAATTGCATGAGTAGTGTATAGACAAAATTCATATCTTAGCGTATCTGCTAAATCATATCTTATCGTATCTGTTACTTTAAACTTTGTCTGACATATTCCGTAAATTCCTCCGTAATCTATGAAATCTTTTGCTCTATATATATAGATATTCTATGTAATTAGAATACCATTCGATAGCCGGAAAATCATTTCATATCGAAAAATCCTTTATTCAATCGTACTAAATGGAATTCGTCATTAGTTTAAGTTCCTCAGATTATGAAATGGAATCCCACTCAAGCTCCAAAAGCAGTGTGACCGGAATGGATCAACCAATCAGTCATCACCTATTCTGTATGAATTGGGGATGGGTTCGTAGCCTCCTCAATCATTGGAGACAAGAAGAAGGTGATCCCTTCCATCCACCACATTGTCCTCTTGACGAAGAACCTAAAGCACTTACCGGCGAACCTGTCTGAAACACCATTTTCTCTCTCATTTCCAGAGTATCTCGTCACGATTATATACTACATCAAATTCTAGATTTTATTTATCCGCTTTTTCAAACTGACAATCATCCCGGTGTAATAGAAGAAGTCAACGAGCTTCGCGCTCGGGTAGTGGCTTTGGAGAATATGGTGCAAAGGTTACAAACACCAGCAGCAGCACCAGCAGCATAATCAGTACCACCAACATCAACGTCAACAGTACCATTACCACCCCCAACCACAATTGCGTCGTAAACCTCAACTCCACAATCTATCCCACGAGCATCAAGGTCATACGTCCTATAAATAACATGGAAGACCAACAACAACAAACGATGAAGTATTAATTCATGACTTCATCGGAGAAATATTTTACGGTGATTATGTAATCTCTAAAATTTTAGAGATTACTTATTCTAGATCTAACCATAAATTAGATGAGTGGACCGAAATGATAAAAGAAACCCTGACCAGAATGGTGCACGATTTACAAACTAGACTTGTTTTACCAACATCATCAACAGTACCGCCAGCATCACCAGCATCGTTAGTGTTGTCAGCATCAGCATTAGCATTAGCAGCACCTATAACCTTACAAGCTCTGTCAGTTCAAGAATCACCGCGGACATCATTATGAATCAACAACGAGTATATTGTATCAACGAGTTATGAAGAATTAACTCATTTCCACTGAAGGATTTATATGTATATCTTATATATAAATCTTTAAACCATAATAAATCTTTCCGTACTAAGCTATTATGTGTGAATCTTAACTACTCGGTTAATTCATATTACTAATATGCAATAATGCACGTCCTTCGTCCGTAACTTAACTATCATTAACTACAACCTCTGTCTCAATTCAATAAATTCCAATTCATAATAAATCAAGTGTATTATTCAAATATATGTTGATTTTACACTTTCGTCATCTATGTACTCGAAACTTTTCAGATAACATCATTCGTACTTTGCGAAGTTCACAAGAATTTAATGAAAACCAATATCATGCCCCAACAAATAACGAAGTATTGATTCATAATTTCAATATTATTGAAGTAATACTTATGTAATCTCTAAAGCCTTTAAGAGATTATTCAATTCTAGTTTCAACCGTAAATTAAATGAGTTTAATTTAATATTAACTCATTAAATCGAAGTTACATCTGAAGAAAATATACATATATATATATATATATATATATATATATATATATATATATATATATATATATATATATATATATATTTCAAAAAGACTGTAATAAAAAATTCTTTTGTACAAAATATTAATTGTGAAATATTTTTTTTTAACGGGTAGGTAATACCTGAGAGATATATAAATTCACAATTAATATGTTACATTCTTCGAATCTGATTCAGCAATCATCAACTATACTCACTATTTTCTCAAACAATATATATTCTTTTATAGAAATCAAAACAACCATACTCATTCAAAATTTAATTACATATTCTGATTTTGAAATCTCAGAATTCAACTTGAGATATGACCGAAATCATCACTCTTAGATCCTTACATTTTTTACAAGCTATACTTTGACTTCAAAACTGTGTTAGAACATCATATGTATATTAACGATTACAATCTATGTTCAAAACCCTTCGAAATTCATGAAGACACTTCAAATAATGAACAATCGAGATGATGATCCAACCACATATTAACCACAGTCTTGCATCTGAAAAGCTCTCAAAACCAGAGTCATAATTTAACACGTATCCATGTCAGACCCTTTGGCATTTATTATCAAAAATAATTTTGCGATTCCTTTTCAAATTAGTCAGTTTTGTCACAGCTTTAGCAAGTCAACTTCGACTTTTCAGTTGAAACAGTCTTATTATAACCTTGATATAGACGTTGCGCTTTCGTCATCGTTACCGGAGAACCTTTTATGTCTCACCACATTAAAAATAAACTTACCAACAACTTCACTGATCTTTGACTTTCTGAAAAGTCATTATATTTATCGAAACCCCATCATTTACTCATCCGCATCTTGTAACAAGAATTGTCATGCCAATTACTGGGAATCAGCAACTAGTATTTTGAAATCTTGCAGCATGTCTCTGCCAACGGTTATAGGTGTATATATAACGTCTATCTCCTAGACTTATATACTTTGAATGTGAAGTTTCTGAAAAACACCCTAAACTGCGAACTAGTTCTCCGAAGTTTGGAAAATGCTGATGAAGCAGCAAAAACTGTAAAACGACCTTAACAGTCAAAAGTTTGATAATAAAGGATAGTGTGTTGGAAAAGCTTAGAAAAAGAGAAGGTTTGGAACTGGAAAACGGATTAAGCAAACCATGAAGGAGGCTATGGACAAATCACAAAGACTAAACCTGCCTTCAAAAAATCTAAATGATTCAGTGTCTACTGAAATTATTATCAAATACCTTACTCCTGACTCTAAACCATTGTGAATAATATTCTTCATCATCCTCTGATCTTAGATATTATAAAATATCATCATATCTTTCATTATAAATATCCTCCATATTTCTGAAGATATTTTCTTAATTTTTCTTATTTGAAATCATTTACCTCTTCTCGCTATCTGTATTACATCATAAAAGAAACTATTTTAGTTTTTAAATTCTGGAACATTCAAGTTTAAAATAGGAATATTTTGAAGTAGTGTTGGGAACTGAAGCATGAATTAGTATAATATAATGACACTTGATCAACGTGATTATATTACAGTAAGTCATGCTGAGTTTCTAAATGGAACGTGATGATTCACAGATCATAACATCATCATGTGCCATGTTATACGACTCTTTTATTCTATTTAACCTCTAAAATATCAAGAAAATATTTCTTGATGATTCGGCCTTTTCCAAGGTATTCTAGTAATTTGACAAGTCAAGATCGTGCCATCACAATTTCCTTCCTAGAACATTAACAATGTTCATTCCGAAATTCATATCTGTGAATTCTGGACCATTACAAGCGGTGCTTAATCGCAAGAAGAAGAAACAAAAGGACAAAACTCCAAAATAGAAATTGGGGTATAAATTGCAGCAAATAAAAGAGAGCATTAACTGTGAATGATAATGATTATAGAAGACAGAAGCAGAGACTTTAAAATATAAGGGAACATATAAAGCCCAACGATAAACCAGAAATTATAAACCATATATATCGATGCATATAGCAATATAAAGACACGGGAGAACTAGAAACACTATAAACCCAAGAGTATAGTAGAAGTAAATAGATTCTTCCAGCGGTAGATGAAAAAGAAGAATGACCGATATGAAAGTTAGAAGTATATCGAGAATCAGAACTGGATGGAGCATATTGATGAATACTTTAAAATATGAGTTGGGGGGGAAAGAATAGAAGGTGATGAAACATGACTAGGAACTTAGAAATCAACAGATTTAACTCACACAATGGCGGAATAAGTGAATCAAACCCTCTAGTGAATAGGTTAAGTTTTTTTTGATTAATTTAGTCAAACCACAACTAAATCAAGTGTGATTAGATCAACACCTAGAGCTATTATTCACCACCTGTGTGATTTGGACAGAGAGAGAATCGGAGGAGCTCACTAGATCTGAGTGTGTGTAACAAATGAGAGGCTTAACCTAAAATGAAGAACATAAGACTTTATATACCCCTGCTGTTGACTCACCCATACGATTCATTCATCACACGTACGAGTTGGCTTCATCAGCCGTACGGGTGATCACTCACTCGTGTCTTCTCATTTAGGTTGTAATTGTGACTTAGCTCAGCATCAACCGTGCGTATGAGCCTGTCAGCCATACTAGTGAGGCTTCACTCGTACGTCTGACTAAGTCTAACATAGTCAAACATCTAAATCTCGTTCCTGCAGTTCTTGTAACCACATACAAACACGGATAGTATAATAACGAGCAATCATGGTGGCCTGTAAACTGTTGTACCTGCAATGGACGTGGGTAGATGTCTAGGGACTTGCATAAAATGCATCAACAGAAGGTGTGAGTTATAAGGAAACGAAGGAGGTGAATTTATAAGAAAATCTCTGACAGAACAATTAAAATGAACGATCGCATTTAAAGCGGATCCTAATTCCCTTGATTATCGGAGAGTCAAATCTTATTAAGAAGATTTTCTTCAAATTCCTTGAAATCTGGGAATCAATCATATCTACGTCAAATGATAAGATGAATCTACACTTACTCATTTCACTCTTCTATGTTAGCTTCATTCGTACTCTTCATATAAATGGATTGTTTATCCAAATTATTCGCTGATAATAAAACTCTAATTTTCAGCCCGTATGAATCATGAAAACATACTTATTATCATTCACGACCTTTCCACTCAAATTTCGGGACGAAATTTCTTTAACGGGTAGGTACTGTGACAACCCGGAAATTTCCAACCAAATTTAAACTTTAATCTTTATATGTTTCCGACACGATAAGAAATATTTGTTAAGTTAAATTTCAAGAATTTTAAACTATGTTCATACATTCATTCAACCTCGACCAAGTTCCAACGATTCACGAACCCTTAAACGAATATGATTATATATGTATATGTGTATATATATTATAACTTGAAACGTAAACAAAATATTAGATTAAATACTTTATATGATTGTATCTGTTTCAAAATGTTTATCAATGGAATTAGAAGATAAGATCAAATGATTGAATTATCAGATATATTGAATTATGATTACAAGTCTCTGTTGAAAGGCCCACGTTGATTTGAGAAATCTTTCTATTTTAACAATATTCGGAAAATGGTAAAGTGGTTTATAAATAAGAACAAATTGTCAATCATTGAGAACTAGACAAAGGATAGTGGAAGATTGAATCTCATAAAGACTCGATTGATCTATTTAGTTTCAAACGTACAAAAACGTTTTCACTTTAAAAAAAACTTTATTATTAAAACGTATATAACTTTTATAAATATCTAGAACCACTTTTGATAACTCATTACTTAACTAGTATGATAAAGATAAAGATATTTATATTTTATTTTATTAAATATATATAAAGATTTAAATTAATATTATATATATTTATACGCGTATTATATGTACATAGTTTTATACTTTTACTATACTTAAACTTTACCTTTACTTTATTTTTACTTTACTTTAACTTTAATAATTCACTTTAATAATTCATACTTTAATAATTCACTTTAATAATTCATACTTTAATAATTCACTTTAATAATTCATACTTTAATAATTCATGCTTTAATAATTCACTTTAATAATTCAAAAATCTATTATAAATAGAATTCAATAGGTTTCATTATTTCATAGAAACTTGAAAATATTTTTCTCTAAACTCTCTCAATCTATTTACATATATATATTTACTCCGTATTATTTCAAGATATTATTAGTATACATAAAATATTACGATGGAGTGATGTCCGAGTGATTTCGAAATTATTTTTCGAATGGGATAGGATTAAGTAAATTATGGGTTATAGCTATGGAGGTGATTGAGTATGGTTCATGGGTATGCTCGTGAGGTCAATATAGTGTTTATCATTTCCGTTGCGTCCACGTACCTTTCCTGCAATATTGAATCTCAATATTGATACGTGAGTACTCATAATTTAACTTTTACATACTAATAGTGTATCCCTGACTAGTGCTCGAGTATTTAGGATTATGCATGCTTGTACTTTTGATTTTGCCCTTAGACAGGTTAGGTTGAATCTTAAATTAGTTACACTTGCGGTTGAGATAAGGTATAAGATATGCATGTCCTTGGAAAGCTAGCGAAAAATTAAGAAATTTTCCTTTAGATATCGAATGGTTTCGATGAACGGATTAGAAGTTATAATCAATTGAATTTTCGATATTTTTATTAAAAATGATTATTATTATCGTCGTTTTTATCGTCGTTCTAGTTTTATCTTATTATTATCATTATTATTATCTTTAACAATAAAAGGGATTTATCATTAAAAATTGTTAATTTTTTTATTACTATCGTTATTATCGTTAAAGTTATAATTAGTATTATTATTATTATTATCCAATTATTATTATTATTATTAATATTGGTATTATTATTATTATCATTATTAATATATATATATATATATATATATATATATATATATATATATATATATATATATATATATATATATATATATATATATATATATATATATATATATATATATATATATATATATATATATATATCATTATTTAAAAATGGTTATTGTTATTGTTATTATTATTATTACTATATTATCATTAAGATAATTATTAGTATTATCATTAATAATGTTATAGTAACTATCATTATTAATATTAGTGCAATTAAAACAAATATTTGTAACACCTAATTATTTTGATTACTATTATTATCATTATTATGAACACGATATAAAAGACGATTAAAAGCTATTAAACGAAACGATTAGGAAATAATGGGTAAGAGTATCATGATGAAATTAAAATATTATAAGATATTGATTTAGATAAAATTATCGTTCTTATTATTTTTATCATTACTATTATTATTAAAAGTATCGTTAGTATTAAAACTATCATTTTAACAAAAATTATTATTTTAATAGAAATGTCATTGTTACTATAAAATATCATTATTATTATTATTTTAAATAGAATTATTATTTTAAAGATAATATTAAAATTATCGTAAATATTAAAGTTATCATAATTAGAATCATCGTTTTATCATAATGTCATCTTAGTAATTATAAATATTGATATTTTTATAATAATAATTATTATTACAAAATAATACAACTTTTACTTACTATCATTATAGATATTATTTTATCAAATAAATATGTGATACAAACATATTTTACTACGTGTAATAACTTACTTTAATAATACCTATCATATTATCTTTATGATATTAAATGAACCCTATAAATTTTATTACTTAATATATATAAAAGTATATTTTATTATATAAATTTAATATAAAATTTTATTTATTAATAAATAAATTATATTATTTACTTTAATAAATCTTTTAAAAATATTTAAAAATATAAAACGACGATATTTAAACTATATATTAATCATGTATAGATTTTTGGAAATTATTTTGAGTCAAATTTACTTTTGTTGACTTTTGCATATTAGTCTCGAGCATTAGGATTGTGGTACACTATGACTTGACCTAATTTGTTAGACAAATATTGACCAACACATAAATATATATAATTAATTTAGGTTCGTGAATCCGAGGCCAACCTTGCACTTGTTCAATGACGTTATATGTATTTTTACTACGAAATACAGTATGGTGAGTTTCATTTGCCTTTTTACCCTTTATATTTTTGGGACTGAGAATACATGCGCTTTTATAAATGTTTGACGAAATAGACACAAGTAATTGAAACTACATTCTATGGTTGAATTATCGAAATCGAATATGCCCCTTTTTATTAAAGTCTGGTAATCTAAGAATTAGGGAACAGACATCCTAATTGACGCGAATCCTAAAGATAGATCTATTGGGCCTAACAAACCCCATCCCAAGTACCGGATGCTTTAGTACTTCGAAATTTATATCATGTCCGAAGGAGGATCCCGGAATGATAGGGGATATTCTTATATGTATCTAGTTAATGTCGGTTACCAGGTGTTCACCATATGAATGATTATTTTTGTCTCTATGCATGGGACGTATATTTATGAGAACTGGAAATGAAATTCTTGTGGTCTATTAAAATGATGGAAATAAATGATTATGATAAACTAATGAACTCACTAACCTTTTGGTTGACACTTTAAAGCATGTTTATTCTCAGGTGTTAAAGAAATATTCCGCTGTGCATTTGCTCATTTTAAAGATATTACTTGGAGTCTTTCATCGCATATTTCGAAGAACGTTGCATTCGAGTCATTGAGTTCATCAAAGATTATTATTAAATAAATTTATAGTTGAATAGTGGATATTATGAAATGGTATGCATGCCTGTCAATTTTCGATGTAAAGAAAGATTGTCTTTTAAAAACGAATGCAATGTTTGTAAAATGTATCATATAGAGGTCAAATACCTCGCAATGTAATCAACTATTGTGAATCGTTTATAATGTATATGAACGGGTCCTTTCAACCACCACCATCGGTTATTCAACCCGTTCGAAATGGGTGTACTTACAAGGAATTCCAGAGCTGTAAACCACATAACTTCAGCGGCACTGAGGGACCGGTTGGTCTCACCAGATGGTTCGAGAAACTTGAATCAGTATTCCGAGTTAGCAACTGTTCGGAGGACAACAAAACCAAATTTGCTTCTTGCACGCTGTCTGACGGCGCGCTCACATGGTGGAACACAATGGCACAGGCACAAGGCATTGATGAGGCGTATGCTACACCATGGGAAGAATTAAATGTGCCATGATTGAAGAGTATTGTCCGAGAACCGAAGTTCAAAAGATGGAAATGGAATTCATGCAGTTAAAGGCCGTTGGGAACGACCTTGATGGTTACAACAGGAGATTTTTGGAACTAGCCCTGATGTGTCCGACAATGGTCACCCCAGAATTCAAGCGAATGGAGAGATACTTCTGGGGACTCCCTAAGAGCATCAAGGGAAACGTCACCCCGTCCAAGCCACCGAATGTTCCCGAGGCGATGCGCATGGCGCACACTTTAATGAATCAAATAACCATCGATGAACCGGAGAAAACTAAGTCTGAAGCGGGTACTAGTGAGAAGCGCAAATGGGATAACCACAACAACAACAACAACAGGGGAAGAAACTATGAACAGAACCTGGCAAAACGACATGAGGGTTTCAGAGGAAACAACAACGGTGGAAACCCCAACCCCAACAACAACACCAACTCCAACCCGAACTATAAGGGAACCCTACCTCAATGCAAGAGGTGTTACAAACACTACACTGGGTATTGTAATGTTGTCTGCGAGAAGTGCCAACGGTCTGGGCATGTTAGAAAAGACTGTAAGGTCACCACTTTGAATGGGAAGCCGGACCAAACAGGGCCAAGGAAGTGTTACGAATGCGGGCAGACGGGCCATTTCAGAAATGCGTGTCCAAATAAGTGAAAAGATGGCGGACCACCGCGCGCTAGAGCTTTCAATGTTAATGCAAGGGACGCACGCGAAAACCCCAATTTGGTGACAGGTATATTCAAAATCAACAATCTTTTAGCTTCTGTCTTGTTTGATACTGGTGCGGATAGAAGTTATGTATGTAGACATTTTTGCGATAAGATTAATTGGTCATTAGTCCCGTTAAAAGAGAGTATGCTTGTCGAGGTCGCCAATGGAAAACTTGAGAAAGTTGACCATATTAGTCGAGGAGTTATTATCAACATAGCTGGTGCAGATTTCGAAATTGACTTGATACCTATCAAATTGGGAAGTTTTGACGTGATAGTTGGTATGGATTGGTTAAGCAAGATAAAGGCTGATATTATTTGTGGAGATAAAGCTCTTCGTATACCACAAGGAGACGGTGAGCCACTGGTTATCTATGGAGAGAGATGTACCTCGAAGTTGAACCTCATTAGTTGCGTGAAAGCGCAAAAGATTATGAAGAAGGGACGTCTTGCTGTCCTAGCGCATGTGAAAACGGTAGAAACCGAGGTGAAAAATGTGAACGACGTTCGAATTGTGAACGAATTTTCCGATGTCTTCCCAGAGGAATTGCCTGGATTACCGCCGCCGAGATCAGTAGAGTTTCAGATCGACTTAGTGCCAGGAGCTGCACCTGTAGCTCGCACACCTTATAGACTCGCACCTTCCGAGATGCAAGAATTACAGAGTCAATTACAAGAGCTATTAGACCGAGGGTTTATCCAACCAAGTTTCTCGCCTTGGGGCGCACCTGTTCTGTTTGTGAAGAAGAAGGATGGATCTTTCCGTATGTGTATCGACTACTGTGAACTCAACAAATTGACTATCAAGAATCAGTATCCTCTTCCACGAATTGATGATCTTTTTGATCAACTACAAGGATCGAGCGTTATGGTCATTATGAGTTTCTCGTGATGCCATTCGGATTAACAAATGCACCTGCCGTGTTCATGGATCTCATAAATCGTGTCTGCAAGCCGTACTTGGATAAGTTTATTATCGTCTTCATAGATGATATCCTCATCTACTCTAAGAGCAAAGAAGAGCATGAGCAACACCTTCGATTAGTACTTGAACTCTTGAGACAAGAGCAACTTTACGCCAAATTCTCCAAGTGTGAATTTTGGTTGAAGGAAGTACAATTTCTGGATCATGTTGTGAGCGACCAGGGTATCAAAGTTGACTCCGCCAAGATTGAAGCCATCAGCAAGTGGGAGACGTCCACTACTCCGACGCATATTCGCCAATTCCTAGGTCTCGCCGGTTACTACCGAAGGTTCATTGAAGGATTTTCTCTGATTGCGCGTCCTTTGACCGCGCTAACTCACAAGGGTAAAAAGTTCATTTGGGAACCCGCACATAAATCAGCATTCCAAACTTTGAAGAAGAAGTTAACCTCCGCACCTATCCTATCACTTCCTGAAGGCAGTGACGATTTCGTCGTTTATTGCGATGCTTCGAAAAGTGGTTTTGGTTGTGTACTAATGCAACGATCAAAGGTGATCGCTTATGCCTCCCGACAACTGAAGATTCACGAGCGGAATTACACTACTCACGATCTTGAACTTGGAGCCGTTGTCTTTGCGCTCAAATTGTGGAGACACTATTTGTATGGAACTAAGAGTACTTTCTTCACCGATCACAAGAGTCTCCAGCACATCTTCGATCAGAAGCAACTGAATATGAGACAGCGTCGATGGATCGAGACGCTCAACAACTACGATTATGAACTCCGTTATCATCCTAGCAAGGCCAATGTTGTAGATGACGCTTTGAGCCGAAAGGAGAGGACGGCACCTCTTCGTGTTAGGGCTCTGAACATCACCATCCATTCGAACCTCAACAGCCAGATCAGAGTAGCCCAAGATGAGGCTCTCAAGGAGGAGAACATATCTCACGAACATTTGAACATACTTGTCTCTCGATTCGAGGTTAGGGAGTCTGGACTCCGATGTTATGCCAGAAGAATTTGGGTACCTCTTTATGGAGATCTACAGAACCTTATACTTGATGAAGCCCACAAGTCGAGATATTCGATTCACCCTGGAGCGGGCAAAATGTACCACGACCTTAAAGAACAGTATTGGTGGCCGAATTTTAAGAAGGACGTTGCGACTTATGTTGGTAAGTGTTTGACTTGTTCGAAAGTTAAAGCCGAACATCAGAGGCCTTCTGGATTACTGCAATAGCCGAAGATCCCACAATGGAAGTGGGAAAGGATCACAATGGATTTTATCACTAAGCTACCAAAGACGGTGGGCGGATACGATACTATTTGGGTTATTGTTGACCGCTTTACTAAATCTGCACACTTTCTAGCGATGAAGGAAACGGATACAATGGAGAGACTTGCTCAATTATACATCAAGGAGGTTGTATCTCGTCATGGAGTACCTTTATCGATCATCTCAGATCGCAATCCCCGTTTTGCCTCTAGATTTTGGCGTTCTTTGCAAGAAGCCATGGGAACCCGTCTCGACATGAGTACTGCGTATCATCCACAGACAGACGAACAAAGTGAACGAACGATTCAGACCTTGGAAGACATGTTGCGTGCATGTGTCATTGATGTCGAACGAGGTGTATATAAAATAGCTATTATTTTTCTAGGAAATACTATTAAATACGATACAATTTTACACAAGATATTTATTTATTTATAGAATGGATATACTTAAACCTTGCTACAACACTTATAGGCAGTGTACCTAATCGTACAGTAGTGTAGTTTTTAGTAAGTCCGGTTCGTTCCACAGGGAGATCTTTAAGCAAAGCTCAACGCTATATTAGTTTACTTTTATTAAAATTACAAATATATATATAAGTAATATTATTATTATAAAGGGGGGGTTTTTACCGTTTAATGACCGGTTTGTCGATTTTAAAACTTTAGTCGCAGTTAAAACCTAATGTAAAATATAAAATAAATACAAGACTTTAAATTAAAGCGTAAAGTAAATAACGATAATGAAATTGCGAATAATAAAAATGCGATAAAATAAAATAACAATAAATAAAAGTGCGATAATTAGAAGTGCAATTAAATATAAAATAAAGGAAATTAAATATGAAATAAAAGAATTATGCTTATTTAAACTTCCGTAATCATGATGTTTGACGTGTTGATTTTAGTTTTATGCCCATGGGTTAATTGTCCTTTGTCCTGGATTATTCAATATGTCCGTCTGGTTTTTGTCCATAACAGTCCATCAGTCATAAATATAAATTGCAAGTGTCCTTGTCAAATTATTATTATACCCGAAGATAAATATTCCAACTAATTGGGGATTCGAATTGTAACAAGGTTTTAATACTTTGTTTAATGAATACACCAGGTTATCGACTGCGTGTAAACCAAGGTTTTACTACTTTGTTAACAATTACACCAATTACCCTTGAATGTAATTTCACCCCTGTTTTGATTATTCTAGTGGCTATTAATCCATTCCCGTGTCCGGTTAAATGAACGATTATTCGTACATATAAATACCCCGCCCATCGTGTCCGATCGAGTGTATATGGTAATTTATAGGGACGCCCAATTGTAAATCTTTATATTAACATTAACAAACTTTCATTTAGTTAAACAAATATAAAGCCCATTAATAGCCCATAGTCTAGTTTCCACAAGTGTCGTTCTTTTGTCCAAACCCCAATTATGGTACAAAGCCCAATTACCCAATTTTAGTAATTAGCCCAACATCATGATTACTTCGTTTTAAACAAGCATAATAATAACTTAGCTACGAGACATTAATGTAAAAAGGTTGAACATAACTTACAATGATTAAAAATAGCGTAGCGTTACACGGACAGAATTTCGACTTACACCCTTACAACATTCGCTAACATACCCTTATTATTAGAATTATAATTAAAATTAAAATATAAATTATAAATATAAATATATATTACTTCGTATGAAGAGAAGAAAAAAAGATGATGTTTAAAACTCGTCAGAAAACTGGCTATTTATAGGACCTGACCAGCAATCTCACACCATGCGACTCGCATGGTTTTGTGCTTCTGGCCATGCGAGTCGCATGGCCACCCTGGATTCAGCCATCTACTTTTGTTTTCTTCTTGCCGACGTAATATAATAATAATAATATATATAATATATAATTATATATAATTATATATATATTATATTATATTCTTGTGCATAGTAGACTAGATATTTTTGGTCCGTTGCGTCGGGCGTTTCTTCTTGGCTCAGGTCCCGGTTCCGGATTTTCGGACGTCCTCGCGTATTATTTTAAATCGCGTACTTTGCGTTCCGCAACTTGTACTCTTGTCATTTTGAGACGTTCCTCATCAATATTTTGAACCTTTTTAGTTGTATCTTGTACTTTATAGCTCTTTGGACCTTTTTGTCTACAATTTGTCGAATCTGTCTTTTGTCTTCACCTTTTATTATTTAAACGAATATCACTTATAAATAGAACAATTGCAACTAAAAGCTTGTCTTTCTTGAGGAATAATGCTATGAAATATATGTTCGTTTTTAGCATTATCAAATATTCCCACACTTGAGCGTTGCTTGTCCTCAAGCAATATTGTCTTGAAATACTAGAATCACTTCTTTATTCTTCACACTTTGTACATCAGTGATTTCTATACGGCGGTATAAATAATGGTAGTAACGATATGGTTTACAGTCTCACATGACTATAAAAATTTAGATCCATTAAGGAAATTGGATCTTTATGAAAACATTTGATCTTTTGAAAATTAAATCTAGTTTTTCCCCTAGATAAGTTTTCCGGAATAACCCTTTACCGGTGTTTGCAAAATATTTTTGTGGGTTTGGTGGGTTTCAGATTTGAAAATTTTAGCTCAAAACTTGCGGTTTTGTGTCACCCACTTGCTAACCTTGTATTTGGAAAGCAACACGTCCAGTTTACTTGTTCCGTATATTACCTTTCGGCAAACTACCGTCCGGTTGTAAAGGAAAGCGTTGAACAAGCAACTGTTAAGGCAATGTCTCGTGACATGCTTTTGATTATGGTCTATAACGTGTCGGACGCAATTACTATCCTTGGTAGGAGCAATAGTAAAGCTCACCCTTATAATTTTTCGGTCTGGCACAAGGTCCTGTCTTTGACCATGTTATGCAACCACCGTTCTTACGGTTGACACCCGATTTAGTTCAGGTGACCTAATGAATTCCAGGTGAATTCCTAGGATTTTACGTTCAATGGTAATGAACGCATTGAAAATAGGGTTTTCAGAAAACAAATCGGTTTGTATTTTTGATCAAAATATTTTCTCGTTTAAGCTCGAGTTTAGATATCATTGAATTCCATGAGTTTGTAATTCTCAATCTTTAAGGTCAATCTCTAGGATTGAGTAATATCAGTCTTAAAAGCTGATTTTTAATCTTTAAGGAGATTATCCTTTCTGGGGATCTGATTCATTAGTCTTATCCAGCTAATTTGCATGGTGCCCCCCCATTGTACGAGATAAATCCTTCTCATGGTTAGGATAAATCTGACCACTTGGCGACCCTGTTTGATGCTGAGGTCCGTGGATTTCTTGCTGATTTTAGTGATGACTTTTCTAGATTTTTCGTCAACCTACAGCTGGTCTGAACGACAACTTCATGACCTAAATCAAGAAGCGCGTGTCTTTTTCGGAAGACTTTACTTCCTTTTAGTGATGGAATTGATTCATCGTGTAGATCCATCTCTTCTTTTCTTTCATTGGGTAAAACA
This sequence comes from Rutidosis leptorrhynchoides, assembly GCF_046630445.1. Taxonomy (NCBI): domain Eukaryota; kingdom Viridiplantae; phylum Streptophyta; class Magnoliopsida; order Asterales; family Asteraceae; genus Rutidosis; species Rutidosis leptorrhynchoides. Next base: position 333,951,780 of record NC_092340.1, on the reverse strand, counting down.
GTTTAGCTTAGTCCAAAGCAAAAGTATTTTCAGTTATTTGTTACAAATATATGTGGCATTTGTTTAAAATAACTTGGTAAATTTTCCCACACTTGGCTTTTTATTTTTCTTTTTATCGTCCTCTATTCCATTTTTAAATGAATTTTAACATTTTAGTTTGTTTCTCAATTTATGTCCTTTCCGAGGTAACAATAATTTCGGTGTTAAAACCTAGTTTTATCGTTCATAAATATGTATAAACATGATTTGAATTCATTTAATTGAAAATTTTGAAAAATTTTACTAGAATTGGGTAGTCAGTATATAAGACTAGGGCTGTTCTTTTTTTATCAGAGAGCACTAGATTCTAATACAACTACTGCTTTACTAGTATTTTTAATGGTAACCAAGTGTTTAATATTAAAATTTTAAAATCCGAAAGAATTTAACCCCTTCCCACACTTAAGATCTTGCAATGCCCTCATTTGCAAGAAATCAGTAACAATTTAAATTATTGAGGGTGATTTGTGTGAAAATTATTAAATTTTTACCAAAGTTTCCTAATATATTGGCGTTTGTTTGCTGAATGATAAATGGTGCACGTCATTTGTTCATTCCGTCTTGTTGTTATTTCACATACATTTTGCATCATTGTCGTCAAAATTACTTGCTTTTGCTGAACTTAATGCCAGTCTTTGAAAACGCGTTGTTTCACCCTGTTTTGTGCATAAAAATAGAATACATACAATACAAATATAATCATACATGAAATTTGAAATGGAACTTTGGCATCCCACTTTCAAACTATAAGAAAAATATTAGTACACAATAATAATAGAAATATCAAACATTACATAAACGTAATAGAAATGTTAAGTGTTTAAAATAATAAAAGAAAGAATTTGCTAAATATATTTATGACTGATGGACTGTACGTTTAGGCTCAAAGTTTGGATCAATTAACTACCTAAACATGTTACACTACTTAATTTAGCAACAATTCATGACAAAAATCGGCCATAACCTGTTTATATCAAAAAGCCCCAAATTGCTCAAGAACACAAACCCTAGATTCTTAAAAATTTGAAGTTTTTAGCTTCAATTCATGTTAAATAGCTTCTATCTAGGATATACATGCATATTATAACAACAATTTAGCTCTAATTACACCTAAATTTAACAAAATCAAAATATAAATTTTCTAGCTCAAGAACACAAAAATTCGAATTTAAAGAGATTAGGGGTGAAATCTTTACCTTTCTCCTGAAGGGGTTGAGACTACTGAATCTAGGCATGATTATGGTGAAGTTTTGCAAGAAATTTGGTAAAAAATGGCGGATTTTTGAGAGGATTTGGGAGAGTTTTCGTGTATATGTGTGTGTTGTGAAAGAAGCAGAACTCGGCTGCCTTTTTGATCCTGTCCAGTTTTTAACATCCATGCGAGTCGCATGGCTTAAGCCTTTCCCCCATGCGACTCGCATGGGGGTATTTTCCAGAATTTTTATTTTTTTTTTTTTTTTTTTAAATAAACCTTATACTTTTAAAACATATAATTAAATAAAATTTTAAAAATTTTGTTTCTTTTTAAGACGAGGTCGTTTCGGGACGATGCCCTAGTCCGTCCCTCGACAAAATTTTAAAATTTGTCTTTTTGTAGCGATTGTTTTAAAAGCTTAGATTTTTGGATTTTTTAATTTTTTTTTTTTTTTTTTTTTTGGCATACTTTAAATCAAAAAGATTAAAAATAATGATAATAAAAGTTCTCGTCCCTCCCTCGGGTAAAGCAATTTCGGTTCAAAGACCTAGTCTTCAACTTACGACGAATTTTTAAAAATCATATTTTTAACTTAATGAGATAAAGTAAATTTTTGTTTTTAAATTCACACAACATAAATATAAAATTCAAAATTAATATTAAAAAATCACACCAAACTTAAAATTTGAAATGCATAAAATTAAAATTTCATATTTTAAAAATTAAAAATTCAAACCAAACTTAATTTAAAAATTCATAAATTCATATCAAACTTATATTAATTTTTCAAATATTTATAATTTAAATATATTGTTTTTACAAAGTTTACAATATTAATTTAAGATTTAAATATTAATTTTTTAAAAATATGGTAAAAATAAAATTAAAAATCTTTTTGTCTTTTTATCCTACTTTAATCAATCAAATATTATCAAAAATATGCGCCCCTCTTTTCGGTAAAGTAATTTCGGTTCCAAGACCTAATTTAACTCATGACGAATTTTTGAAATATTTTGGGTTGATTGATTAAAGATATTTATACCTTAAGAATAAACGTTAAATTTCGCAGTGATGTAATAAATTTTTGAACGATATCAATAATTTCGGTCGCCAAACCTAATTTTATTTAATACCAATTTAATACTTTTTAGCGAACAAATTAGCGTTTATTATCAAAAGGTTAAAAATAAAAATAAAAATAAAAACTGTACAGACATACCTGTGAAATAGATTTCTTAGTTATATGATCTATTATATTCATAAGATAGTCGGTTTAATTGGTCTTCCATGGCTGCATAGGCGTAACCTCGAGCATTCATTGTCTTTTCTTCTAAACATATGAACGGTCCGTCTCTGCATAAAGTAACAAATTCGGTATTTGAATAGGTTTGATTATTTGAACATTTACCTCCATGTGACCATTTTCCGCATTTGTGACATCTTTCTAGGTGTCGTGCTCTTCTTTTCGCTGCGGATTTTGATTTTCCTTTACCAAATTGTAACTTATTATCTTCGCATCTGGATCCTTTTCTAACTCCGTCCATTCTTTCTCTGATTACTGATACTAATTCACTCGGTAGTATGTCATTATTTCTTTTAGTGATCAAAGCGTGTAGCATTAGACCATGGTTTAGTTCACAGGCAGTCTTCATTTCGTAAAAACCTAAAAAAATAAAAATTCAGAATGGGGGGAGAAGACTAGTTCTTTAGGGTCTGCTAGGGAAAGACCATACGTGTTCCATTTTCGAGAACTACACGAAAACAGACAATCTAACTCTAACAGAAATACATATTATCCTTTAAAGACTTGATTCTCCCCACACTTAGTTAGCTGTGGTGTCGAATTTGTGATTAACTTCGTTGTCGACTTCCATCGGACCATGTATGTAATGTTTAACTCTGTGACCATTAACTTTAAATTCAATCCCATTTGAATTTATTAATTCTATCGTTCCGTATGGGAAAACTCTTTTGACTATGAATGGTCCAGACCATCTTGATTTCAATTTTCCAGGAAATAGCTTGAATCGTGAATTGAAAAGAAGAACTCTGTCTCCTTCTTTGAATTCTTTTGAACTTCTGATTCTTTTATCATGCCATTTCTTCGTTCTTTCTTTATAGATTAACGAATTTTCGTATGCTTCATGTCTTAATTCTTCTAATTCGTTTAGTTGACTTAATCGTAGACGTCCAGCTTCATGTAAATCAAGATTACATGTCTTTAAAGCCCAAAATGCTTTGTGTTCAATTTCTACTGGAAGATGACATGCTTTTCCATAAACAAGTCTAAAAGGTGTGGTTCCAATTGGAGTTTTGTAGGCTGTTCTAAAAGCCCAGAGTGCATCCTCCAATTTAATGGACCATTCCTTCGGATTTGATCCTACGGTTTTCTCTAGAATACGTTTTAAAGCTCGGTTGGTATTTTCAACTTGTCCACTTGTTTGTGGATGATATGCGGTGGAGATTTTATGAGTTACTCCATATCTTTTAAGAACTTTTTCAAGTTGATTATTACAGAAATGAGTACCCCGATCACTTATTAAAGCTTTCGGTGTTCCAAACCTTGCAAAAAGACGTTTTAAAAAGTTGACTACAACTCGTGCATCGTTAGTTGGGAGAGCTTGTGCTTCCGCCCATTTAGATACATAATCAATGGCTACGAGTATATATAGATTATTATGAGATTTTGGAAATGGACCCATAAAGTCAATACCCCAAATGTCAAATACTTCACATACTTGGATGACATTTTGTGGCATTTCATCACGTTGACTTATTTTTCCGGCCCTTTGACATGCATCACAGGATTTGCAAAGAAGGTGTGCGTCTTTGTAAATTGTAGGCCAATAGAATCCAGCTTCATAAACTTTTCTTGCTGTTAGTTGAGGCCCATAATGCCCTCCTGTTGGTCCTGTGTGACAATGGTTTAAAATTTTACTAGCTTCATCTCCAAATACACATCGGCGTATTATTCCATCGGGACAACTTTTAAACAGATGTGGATCTTCCCAGAAATAGTGTTTTATATCACTGAAGAATTTCTTTCGTCTTTGGTACGATAATCCTTTTTCAAGGAATCCACAAACTAAGTAGTTTGCATAGTCTGCAAACCATGGGATTTCTTTATAATCTATCTTCAATAGATATTCATCAGGAAAGTTGTCTTGTATGGCCGATTCATTCAGAACTTCTAATTCGGGATTTTCAAGACGAGAAAGATGATCAGCGGCGAGATTTTCTGCTCCTTTTTTATCTCGGATTTCAATATCAAACTCTTGTAAGAGTAAGATCCAACGGATTAATCTTGGTTTAGCATCTTGTTTTGAAAATAGGTATCTAAGAGCAGAATGGTCGGTATAGACCACCGTTTTTGCTAGAACGAGATATGATCGAAATTTGTCAAAAGCAAAGACAATAGCAAGGAGTTCTTTTTCAGTAGTTGTATAGTTCGTTTGTGCTCCTTGTAACGTCTTACTAGCATAATATATAGGTTGAAATCGTTTTTCAATCCTTTGTCCTAAAACGGCTCCCATTGCAAAATCACTTGCATCGCACATTAGTTCAAATGGTAGATTCCAATTTGGTGTTATCATGATCGGTGCATTAGTGAGTTTTTCTTTAAGAATATTAAAAGATTTGATACATTCATCTGAAAAGATGAATGGCGCATCCTTTTCTAGGAGTTTATTCATAGGAGTGGCAATTTTAGAAAAATCTTTTATGAAACGTCGATAAAAACCGGCATGCCCTAGAAAACTCCTAACTCCTCTAACATTGGTGGGATGTGGAAGTTTAGCAATTACATCTACTTTAGCTCTATCCACTTCAATTCCTTCTTTTGAAATTTTATGTCCAAGAACTATGCCTTCTTTAACCATGAAATGGCATTTCTCCCAATTAAGTACTAGATTTGATTTTTCGCATCTAATTAGCATTCGTTCCAAATTAACTAGACATGATTTAAATGTATCACCGAAGACTGAAAAGTCATCCATGAATACTTCCATGCATTCTTCTATCATGTCATGAAAAATCGCCATCATACACCTTTGAAAGGTTGCAGGGGCGTTACAAAGTCCAAATGGCATGCGTTTGTAAGCAAAAGTACCATAAGGGCACGTGAATGTGGTTTTCTCTTGATCTTCGGGTGCTATTGGAATTTGAAAATATCCGGAAAATCCATCTAGAAAACAATAGTAACTATTTCCGGCTAATCTTTCCAACATTTGATCTATGAAAGGTAAGGGAAAGTGATCTTTTCTGGTGGCGTCATTTAATTTTCTATAATCAATACATACACGCCATCCTGTTACAGTCCTAGTAGGAATAAGCTCATTTTTCTCATTTGTAATGACAGTCATGCCACCTTTCTTAGGCACGCATTGAACTGGGCTTACCCATGGACTATCAGAAATTGGATAAATTAAACCTGCATCTAGCAGTTTAATAATCTCTTTCTTAACTACGTCTTGCATGTTAGGATTTAGTCTTCGTTGGCGTTGCACATACGTTTTATGACCTTCTTCCATAAGGATTTTATGTGTGCAATACGAAGGACTTATTCCTTTAATATCATGAATCTTCCATGCAATGGCTGGTTTATGAGCTTTCAACACAGAAATGAGTTGTGATTTCTCATTTTCAGTAAGAGAAGACGATATTATTACAGGTAATTCAGATTCACCATGTAAATAAGCGTATTCCAAATGGTTTGGAAGTGGCTTTAACTCTAATTTCGGAGGTTCTTCTATCGATGATTTATATCGATATCTGTCTTCTTCTTTTAGCATTTGAATTTCTTCTGTTGTTGGTTCATATCCATTAGCTATAAGTGTAGCTAACATTTCAGCTTCATCAATTGGTTCATTAACTTCTCCTAAAGAACATTCTCCTGTTCCTTGTAATTCTGGAAATTCTTCTAATAATTCTGCATGTGCATCTATAGTTTGAATATAATAACATGTATCATCTGCAGATTGTGGTTGTTGCATTGCTCTATCAACTGAAAAAGTAACACTCTCATCCTCTATACTTAGGGTCAGTTTCTTACCGAACACGTCTATCATTGCTTTAGCCGTGTTTAAGAATGGTCTTCCTAATATGAGAGGAACTTGAGAATCTTCTTCCATGTCCAGAACAACAAAATCTACTGGGAATACTAAAGTACCAACTTTAACTAGCATGTTCTCCATTATCCCTCTAGGATATTTTATTGATCGGTCGGCTAGTTGTATGCTTATTCTTGTTGGTTTTAATTCTCCAAGGTCTAGTTTAGCGTATAGTGAATACGGCATTAGATTTATACTAGCTCCTAAGTCTGCCAATGCTTCTATTGAACTAAGACTACCCAGAAAACATGGAATTGTGAAACTTCCTGGATCAGATAGTTTTTCTGGTATCTTATTCAACAGCACTGCTGAACAATTAGCATTCATAGTAACAGCCGAGAGTTCTTCCATTTTCTTTCTATTAGTGATTAGATCTTTCAAGAATTTAGCATACCTTGGCATTCCTGAAATCACATCAATGAAAGGAAGATTTACATTTATTTGTTTAAACATATCCAAGAATTTGGATTGCTCGGCCTCAAGTTTTTCCTTCTTCATTTTACTCGGGTAAGGAAGTGGTGGTTGATATGGTTTAACATAAGGTTTATCCTTAACTGTGTTATCTTCATTAATCTTTTCAACTACCGGTTCTTTTTCCTTATCTTGATCAGGTTGTGGTTCTTGTGGAGTAGGAATAGTTTCATCAGAAGTTACAGGTATTTCAGGTGGTTTAAGTGTTGTACCACTTCTTGTGGTAATAGCTTTAGCTGTTTCATTCCGGGGGTTAGCGTTTGTATCACTAGGTAAACTTCCCGGTTTTCTTTCACCTATTAACCTTGCTAGGTTACTCACTTCTTGTTCCAGATTTTGAATAGAAGCTTGTTGATTTCTAAATGCTTGAGCATTTTGTTCATTTGTTTGTTTTTGAGATGTGAAAAACTGCGTTTGAGTTTCAACTAGCTTCGTCATCATATCTTCTAAATTTGGCTTTTTATCATCGGTTTGTTGTGGTGGTTTGTTTTGAAAATTCGGTCTTTGCTGATTGTAAGTATTGTTGGATACTTGTTGATTGCTAGGACCTTGTTGGTTGTTGTATGGAATATTTCGGTTATAATTCTGGTTTTGATTGTAAATCGGTCTTGGCGGTTGATAATTATTCTGATAATTATTTCCAGGCCTTTGGTTTATGTATGAAATATTCTCTCTTTGTTCCATTGTTAATTCAATACTGAGACAATCTTTTGTCAAATGTGGTCCTCCACACTGCTCACAACTAATTCGTATAGCATGAATATCCTTAGTCATCTTTTCCATTCGTCTCTCCACAGCATCTATCTTTGCGGAAATGGAATCTAAGTCATGGCTAGAATCGGCTCTAGCTGCTTTAGATGATCTAATGATATCTTTTTCTTGGTGCCACTCATGTGAGTGGGAAGCAGTATTATCAATAATTTTGTAAGCATCAGTTTCGGTTTTCTTCATAATAGAACCACCAGCTGCTATATCTATGTCTTTCCTTGTAGTGATGTCGCATCCTCGGTAGAATATTTGTACTATTTGACAAGTGTCTAAACCATGTTGCGGACATCCTCTTAACAACTTTCCATATCTTGTCCACGCCTCATATAGAGTTTCATTTGGCTTTTGTGTGAACGTAACAATTTCTGCTTGAAGTCTTACGGCTTTAGATGCAGGAAAGAATTGTTTAAGAAATTTATCAATTAAAACGTCCCATGTGTCGATCGCCCCTTCAGGTAACGATTCCAACCAATCTTTGGCTTCTCCCTTTAAAGTCCAGGGAAATAACATGAGATATATCTGTTCATCCTCCACTTCTCGTATTTTAAATAGTGTGCAGATTCTATTAAAGGTACGTAGATGTTCATTTGGATCTTCCTTCGGCGCACCACTAAATTGGCATTGATTAGTTACCATGTGTAGAATTTGTCCTTTGATTTCATAATCTGGCGCATTAATGTCTGGATGAGTAATTGCGTGACCTTGGCCAGTGCGTTTAGCTCTCATTCGGTCTTCCATACTTAAAGGTTCCAGATTCTCCATAATTGAATTTGTTGACTCGGTATCACTAGATGATTCTGATTTAATAGTTCGTTCCTCAACAATCTCTGTTTGAATGATTGTTGGTTCCGGAGGAAAGTTTAATGGTTCAGGATCTATGAACCGTTTCTGAATATTTTCTGGATTCTCAATTGTGAGGTTGGGTTCAAAAAATGGATTATCGGTAATTTGAACTGAAGTACTTGGTCGACTGGATGACGATTCTAAAGAAAAATCAACGGCGGTTATATTTGTTAAACGATGTCTTGATCGAGTTACAGGTGGTGAACGTACAAAAGGTGATGAACGTCTTGCTCGGTGCATTCACAGAATATCCTATTAGTTTTTAAAAGGAAAGAAAAATTATAATAAGTTATCCAATCAATAGACTTTTTCTGATTTTGCCCACGTTTCGAATAGCCAAAAGATGCAGCAGAGGGGCAGGATTCGTTTGGTCTCAATATAATTGAGGACTGTTTGGCTCCAATAACCCGGTCCACGTACAAATCCAACTATTACTACGAACCAGAAAATTTTGATGTCTATCAATTTAACCACTTAAAATAAGTTTTCGTAATTTTAAGAAATTTAGATAAGAAGTAGAAAAAATTCTAAGTCCTAAAAACTAGAATGGCGAGAAATAAGAGAGAAAAAGAGTTCGTCGAAAAAGGTCGAAAAAGAAAAATTGTTGAAAAATAAAAGGTGACGGAAAAATAAAAGAAACTTATAAAAACTTAAAAATACTTAACTAATTTAACCTTATTACTACAACTAACTTAAAATTATAATCGCAAATTGAAATTACTAATTGGAATGATAATTGATACATAGTAAAAGGTCTCTAAAAATATTAAAGCTTACAGGAAAAACTAAATCCCAAATGGAAATATCTTAAAAAGAAACTAAAACTTAAAAAGGCGTCGCAAAATTCTAAAGCACCTAAATCTTAGTCTAAAGAAAAACACTTAAGGAATTCTACGGCATAGCCTAAAAATATAGGAGTAAAAATAACTATAGCAAAAACTAATTTTAAAATTAATTATGAGCTAAAAATACAAATATTACGCTACAACGATTAAAAAGTTACAAAATATAAAAATATACAAAAAGTTGTAAAAAGTACAATTTTTATAAAAATATTATTTTTATATTATTTATTTAATAAAACTACTAATTTTACAATTTTAATAAAACTAATTAAACAAAATACATATATAAAGTAAAAAGTAAAAATAAAACTAAAATTAATAATAATAATAATAATAATTAAGTTAAATAATAATAATAATAAATTAAAACTCCGTAATTAATGCAACTTTAGGGTTTTGTCCGTGTGTCAGAAGACCTCCGCGAGTTGCGGTGAATAAAGAGGAAAACCCCGCGAGTCGCGGGGTTCAGAAAAACAGTTGACAGGTTTCACTTTTACGCGTTTTCTTTATTTTTTTTTTTTTTTTTTTTTTTTATTTTCTGTTTTCTGTTTTTAATTTAAATAAACGATTTTTAATAAAATTTATATTTTTATAAATTAAAATAAAGATAAAGAAACTTATAAAACTTAAATATTTAACAAAATCCTAAAAATACCAATATTTTTGTTTTTCTTTTTATATTTTTGAATGATTAAAACGTAATTTTTACAAAAACGACTTTTAATAATAGTAAATAAAAATCTTTTTTTTTTTTTTTTTATATTAGCGTTGCGCTTCCGGCTTTTAAGATAAGTCCCCGGCAGCGGCGCCAAAAATACTTGATGTCGAACGAGGTGTATATAAAATAGCTATTATTTTTCTAGGAAATACTATTAAATACGATACAATTTTACACAAGATATTTATTTATTTATAGAATGGATATACTTAAACCTTGCTACAACACTTATAGGCAGTGTACCTAATCGTACAGTAGTGTAGTTTTTAGTAAGTCCGGTTCGTTCCACAGGGAGATCTTTAAGCAAAGCTCAACGCTATATTAGTTTACTTTTATTAAAATTACAAATATATATATAAGTAATATTATTATTATAAAGGGGGGGTTTTTACCGTTTAATGACCGGTTTGTCGATTTTAAAACTTTAGTCGCAGTTAAAACCTAATGTAAAATATAAAATAAATACAAGACTTTAAATTAAAGCGTAAAGTAAATAACGATAATGAAATTGCGAATAATAAAAATGCGATAAAATAAAATAACAATAAATAAAAGTGCGATAATTAGAAGTGCAATTAAATATAAAATAAAGGAAATTAAATATGAAATAAAAGAATTATGCTTATTTAAACTTCCGTAATCATGATGTTTGACGTGTTGATTTTAGTTTTATGCCCATGGGTTAATTGTCCTTTGTCCTGGATTATTCAATATGTCCGTCTGGTTTTTGTCCATAACAGTCCATCAGTCATAAATATAAATTGCAAGTGTCCTTGTCAAATTATTATTATACCCGAAGATAAATATTCCAACTAATTGGGGATTCGAATTGTAACAAGGTTTTAATACTTTGTTTAATGAATACACCAGGTTATCGACTGCGTGTAAACCAAGGTTTTACTACTTTGTTAACAATTACACCAATTACCCTTGAATGTAATTTCACCCCTGTTTTGATTATTCTAGTGGCTATTAATCCATTCCCGTGTCCGGTTAAATGAACGATTATTCGTACATATAAATACCCCGCCCATCGTGTCCGATCGAGTGTATATGGTAATTTATAGGGACGCCCAATTGTAAATCTTTATATTAACATTAACAAACTTTCATTTAGTTAAACAAATATAAAGCCCATTAATAGCCCATAGTCTAGTTTCCACAAGTGTCGTTCTTTTGTCCAAACCCCAATTATGGTACAAAGCCCAATTACCCAATTTTAGTAATTAGCCCAACATCATGATTACTTCGTTTTAAACAAGCATAATAATAACTTAGCTACGAGACATTAATGTAAAAAGGTTGAACATAACTTACAATGATTAAAAATAGCGTAGCGTTACACGGACAGAATTTCGACTTACACCCTTACAACATTCGCTAACATACCCTTATTATTAGAATTATAATTAAAATTAAAATATAAATTATAAATATAAATATATATTACTTCGTATGAAGAGAAGAAAAAAAGATGATGTTTAAAACTCGTCAGAAAACTGGCTATTTATAGGACCTGACCAGCAATCTCACACCATGCGACTCGCATGGTTTTGTGCTTCTGGCCATGCGAGTCGCATGGCCACCCTGGATTCAGCCATCTACTTTTGTTTTCTTCTTGCCGACGTAATATAATAATAATAATATATATAATATATAATTATATATAATTATATATATATTATATTATATTCTTGTGCATAGTAGACTAGATATTTTTGGTCCGTTGCGTCGGGCGTTTCTTCTTGGCTCAGGTCCCGGTTCCGGATTTTCGGACGTCCTCGCGTATTATTTTAAATCGCGTACTTTGCGTTCCGCAACTTGTACTCTTGTCATTTTGAGACGTTCCTCATCAATATTTTGAACCTTTTTAGTTGTATCTTGTACTTTATAGCTCTTTGGACCTTTTTGTCTACAATTTGTCGAATCTGTCTTTTGTCTTCACCTTTTATTATTTAAACGAATATCACTTATAAATAGAACAATTGCAACTAAAAGCTTGTCTTTCTTGAGGAATAATGCTATGAAATATATGTTCGTTTTTAGCATTATCAGTCATCGATTTCGGAAAGGCCTGGGAAAGACATTTGCCACTCGCCGAATTTTCGTACAACAACAGTTATCACTCAAGCATTAATGTTGCACCTTTTGAAGCGTTGTATGGCCGCAAGTGCCGATCTCCTATTTGTTGGGCCGAAGTAGGCAAAAAGCAAATCACCGGACCCGAGGTAGTCCATGAAATCACGGAGAAGATTTCTCAGATTCAAGCTAGACTTAAGACTGCCCGTGATCGCCAAAAGAGTTATGCTGATCGTGTAATGTTGAAGGTTGCACCTTGGAAAGGTGTGATCCGTTTTGGAAGTGGAAAGTTAAACCCACGATACATTGGTCCTTTTGAAATTTTGGAACGTGTTGGACCCGTTGCTTACCGTTTGGATCTGCCAGCACAATTGAGCTCAGTTCATCCTACCTTCCACGTGTCAAACTTGAAGAAGTGTCTTGCTGCACCCGAACTTATCATACCACTGGAAGAACTTACTATTGATGACAAACTTCACTTTGTGGAAGAACCAGTTGAGATTATGGATCGTGAGATCAAAACTTTGAAACGCAACAAGATTTCGATCGTCCGGGTACGATGGAATGCCAAACGAGGACCTGAGTTTACTTGGGAACGAGAGGATCAAATGATGCGGAAGTATCCTCACCTTTTCCCGACTCCTCCATTTACCTCAGCTTAAATTTCGGGACGAAATTTTCTTTAACAGGTGGGTAATGTAACGACCCTGGATTTTCCAACGTTTATTTATTAATAATTATTATTATTAATACTTGTGATTAAACGAATGTATGTTATTACATTTACATGTTGCCATGATTGCCCGAACTTGACTTTAATTGCCCGAAACGTCTTTGTGACACATGAAACTTACACGAATAATATTTTCAAGTATTATTTACATTCATGATTAAGTTTTATTAATCATTTTAATTAACAAAGGTTATATGTTAATTACTTGGGCTTTGTTGGACTTAACTTGTTATTACTTGGAACTTGGGCTTTATATTTGTACATGGACTTAAAGAGCCCACCCTACCCATTTATATGGATTAACTAGCCCATTAAGACATGTAAGTATTACTTGTAAGTGTAACTAGTTAGTTTTATGCACATGGAATCTAGTTGCAACTCTTTCCCATGAACAACCACCTCATTAACCAACTTTTTCAAGCTTTACATGCAAGTGACCAAGGAACAATTTCTCCCTTTTTTTTTCTGCTGAAACCGTAGGCCATATGGCCTTGGAGGGAGTTCTTTTGGTTCATTTTTGTATTACTTCATCACTTGTATTTTCTCTCATTCAAACACACACTTCTTACATTTCATTCTCTCTCACTTTTCTCTCTTTCTTGTAAGTATTTTGAACATCTTTTTCTCTCTTCTTTTCTTTGTAAAAACCGAATATAGACACCCTTTATCATCATTATTATTTGTTGTTTGTTGTTACTTGGTTCATGTTGTTGTTTGTTACTTAATTACTAGTTGTTGTTATTGTTCTTTATTAGTTTCAAGAATCAACTCTTTAGTTTGATTCTTCATAATATCTTGTATTTTCAAGAACACAAGAACATAAACTTACTAGTTTATGATTCTACATTTATTGTTTCAAAAGATTTAAGGTTCATGTGTTGTAAATCATACTTGTAATTCATGTTAGTAAACTTTAAAGTTTACTTTCTTAAAGATCAAACTTTGGTTTGAATATTTAAAGTATGAACAACCCATGAACTTGTTTCTTGTTCATTTAGTTCACTACTTCATTTACTTGCACTTTAATTTTGTGATTTTGGTTGTTGTTGGTCAAGTACTACAAGTTAGTCTTGATCTCATTTCTCTTGAACTAAAAGTTAACTTTAATAGTTCAAGAACATGTAAGTAAGATTTCTTTAATTATAACTTTGTACACTTATGTTAGATCTAGACTTTTGAGTCTTGGATCTTCAAGATCAAACTAAGAATTATGTTCTACATCTTAAGATCTTGATTTCATAAGTTCACTTTCAAGTTTGTAACTTATTATTAGTTTTAAAGTTCATGTATGTGTTAGATCTACGGCTTTGATGTAACTTTGGTTCATCAAACTTCATACAACTCTTAAGTGAGTTGTGCTACATGTCTTAGACCTACACTTGTGTCATAATAGTCAAAACTTGGTTAATATTACTTTTACATTTCATGTATGTGTTGAATCTAAGACTTTGATGTAACCTTGGTTCATCAAAACACTTGCAACACTTAAGTGAGTTGTGCTTCATGTCTTAGACTTACACTTGGGTTATGATGGTCAAACCTTGGTGAAAATGATGCAAACACATCAACGAGTTGTACACTTGGAGCTATATGCATCAAGGATGAGAACCATGATAAGCATCGAGCACCAAGAACCACCGGAACCTACTGACCCTACTGTTTTGCTATTTCTGGGTCTGATCATTAATACCTGGGCTGTTTTAATGTTGATTTTCAGATAGATCTTTTTGACTAGATAATTTTTCATATAGGACTCGTCTTAATCCGAGTTACGGTTTAGGATTTATGGCCCTCCGATCGTCACTATGTCCTTTTAACGTTGTGCAGAAATTTCTGACCTACTCGCACTTAGACCGTCGCCACGGTCAAACGAAGATGAGTTTGCTTCTGTAAATTTTACCACGCTTAAAGGACTCATATACGGAGCCATGGCCACTGGTATCACCTTAATTCAGTAATGGTAGAGGCCGTGGTGACTGATCGAAGTCAGCCTTTGTTTTAAACTACTTTCATGAACGAAACTTACTTTACGCCTTTTGTTTGATGATGAATGATGATGACTCTTAAGACCTTATTTACATACTTTTAAACCTATTCGGACGATTTACTGACTTAGTACTATTTGACTTAGGTTGAGGACCCATTTGGACAACCTTCATTACTTGCTTACTTTCTGAGTCATACTTTACCGCTACTTTATCATTGTGAGTTATAGCATTCCCTTTTTACTTTAACTTATTTTGGGAACTGAGAATACATGAGGAATTTATGTTTTACATACTAGGCACGAGTACTTAAACTTTATATATGTGTGGGTTATATAACGACAGAAACATTCCCTTTAGCTCGGTAACGTTTAGTCATTGGTTTTTGAACCGGTGAACTCGAATCTTAGATATGGATCCATAGGGTTTGACATCCCCACTCGGGCTAGTAGCGCTAGCATTTAACGAGTGTTTAATACTTCGTAAGCATACGCACTTGCCAAGTGTACTTTCAGGGGGTATAAACGTTAAGTTAGTTACCAAGTGCCCACGGTTAACATATACTTTATCATACTGTTTTGAAACGCTCTTTGTAGCACTGAAATCTCGTGGCCTACCTTACATACTGTTATACTTAAACTATAGCTCACCAACCTTTGTGTTGACGTTTTTAAGCATGTTTTTCTCAGGTGCTTAAGGTTATTTGCTTCCGCTGTCGTGCTAGTCTTGCCGTAGACACCCGCTGCTCTAGTGTTATCACCGCATGAACCGTTTACCTTGCATTCAAACTTTAATACATTTGAAACTATGTTTTGTAACGACCTAAGGGTCACATACATTTATTCATGCTTGCTATTCATAGAAGCATACTGTTGGTGTAAAACATTTGATGTCGGTTATGACGTCACCTTTTTTTATCGTGAATGCAACTTCTTTTATTACAGCATATAGTACTTAACCTTGTAATGATCCTGTTGTTGATGATTCGTACGGGGCATCACAGACTATACGTTGTTTGCATGATTTTTCACCAATTATGTATGTTTGACAGGGTGCTGTATAATTATAGATGGTTGGTTTATCTTGTTGATTAGCTTTATGATGATGTGATTCATATCAACCTCTACAGTGAGCATGCTGAATTACTTAGTGTGGATCAACTTCTGTCTTCCGGATTAGCTTTATGATGATGGATTATCATACTCATTTACTTAGTGTGTATAATGTTAATGTTTTTGATATTTGTTTGATTTATTATTCACATATATTTCACTACTACTGTCAGTGTTGTAAAAAATGGTCTGAGACGGGTGTCACAACAGTTTTACCATGCAATCGTTGCAACGGACTTGGAAATGGTTAAAAACGGTCAACGCTTAAAAAACAGTCAACAACGCCAAAAAGACGTCTGAGATGGTAAAAAAAAAAAAACGTCGAGACGGGGTCGAGAGTCGAGACGGATGTTGACTTTTTAAATAAATTTTAAAAATAAACATTTCAAACATAAATGTTTCAAATTAATGGCAAATATCTATTAAATATTTGAAATGTTTATGTTTTAAACATCGACTCCACTTTTTCCGTTGCGACATTTTAAGGTCCTTACAGTTTCGACTCCGTCTCGCGTCTTTTTCAACATTGACTACTACATAACTTATATCATTAGCATAAATAAGTTATTAAGAATATATTTTTAAAATCTTGTATGATAAAATACCCGCGAATGCGGGGTTATAAACTAGTTTAAAAATAATTAGAAATTTTTAGAGGGAACACGAAAATAATAGTAGGCGCTATTTTTTCCTAGGTTATCTTTTTGTTTTTGCAATGGTAAAAGATTATAATTATAATTATAATTATAAATATAATAATAATAATAATAATAATAATAATAATAATAATAATAATAATAATAATTATAATTATAATTACAAATATTATAATAATAATAATAATTATTATATTATTATTATTATTATTATTTTATTCTAAAGATTATAATAGTGGGCATCCTCGCATCGTTCGGTATATCTTGGAGTCATTATAGCTGAGGACGACCATCTTTGCTCTTTTGAGCTCTGTTGGTTTTCTTTTAGTTGTGTGGTTTTTGGGATGTCTACCGTAAAGATGCATGAGTGGTGTTTGGTTTTTACAGGTGGTTGGCTCTTTGCTTGCACAACAACTTCCACCAGACATGCCTCTGCAGTTCCATTTTCAATGCCTTTCGGCTCTATTAAGGCAACAACAATCGTCGATATGTTGGCGACTTAACTGCCGCTAGCTTAGAGCCTAAATTGGTATTCAGGCAGACTTTAAAACACATGAAAATTTGATTCTATCATATTCATGTCGTCTTTTTTTTTTTGCTAGAGGTTTTCTCGAAAGCAATCTCTCTACCCCGGAGCAAAGAGGGGATGACTTTCTATTTTTGCGGGTGGAGAATTTTTTTCTTAACTCGTGGGCTGAGAAACCACTTCTCTTCTATTATAGGGTAGAGGACTGATTGTCTACATCTCACCTCTCCCATACTACAGTGGATTTTACGTTCAACAAGGAAAGAGTGCACCAATAAGCTAGATCTTGTCACCTGCATAGTGCAACTGTTGTTATTTGGTAGACTTGAAATTGTTCCAATTTAGACTAAGTGAATTTAGGGTTCAATGTAGGGTTCAATGTATGAAGGTATATGTTTCAATATTTGATGCATATGCACCAATGGTTTTTAACTCCAACTAGACAAATGGACATAAGTTGTTTAATGCATATGAACTTTTTATTTTCTGACCTAGTCCTCTTTGTGCTTTAT
This sequence comes from Rutidosis leptorrhynchoides, assembly GCF_046630445.1. Taxonomy (NCBI): domain Eukaryota; kingdom Viridiplantae; phylum Streptophyta; class Magnoliopsida; order Asterales; family Asteraceae; genus Rutidosis; species Rutidosis leptorrhynchoides. The sequence continues at coordinate 333,934,190 of NC_092340.1, read as the reverse complement.
TTGAGTAACATGAAATTTGATTATTTGATCGAATGGTGTCTCTTTTATGCACAGAAGATGTTCGTTAAAATGACGAAGGTGAATTTGGTTATTAATTGAAGAATATGCCAAATCATATAGTTTAACCCATCCATTTGGTACTACATAGAATCTAAACCTTAAAATGTAAACCCTAAACATCTATGATTGTTGAGAACCGTTTCAAACTCTTCCTTTGCTACCCCAACATATGTACTCGAGACCACCTTGAAGGAACTTAAAGCCCCAACTACTTACCTCGAGTCGGTGAGAACGTGCCATTAATTTATTTCTATATTAGCTAATTACTTCGTATTTAATATCATATTTATTATAAGTGGTTAAAATTTTAAAATTATTTATACATAGATAATTAGTACTCCGTAATAATAATAAATAAATTTTGTATATAATTAAAAAGGCAAACCTAGTAAATAAAAGTATGACACAATAAGTATAATTACTACTCCGTATATTTTAATTAATTCATTCATATAATCTAATCTTTAGTCTATAAGACAAGTTGTATCGGCTCTTGTCCCACGCCGTTGCAGCTGAGTTGGCAAGGGGCCACGCCCACACTCTTGGGGTATCGATGCGTGGGTGGAAGAAGAAAGGGGATTGCAGGTGGCTCTGCAACGCAAGAAGTCACAAGCGTGGCTGTTTTTATTATTATTATTATTATTATTATTTTAAAAATCTAATTTTTATTCCCTTTTAATATTTAAACCAATTATATTTTAACACGTCATCACAATAATCCTAACCCACACTACAAACTCACACCACCACTACTTCACTCAAACAACTTATACGTTCTAGTCATCAAAAAGCAACTCACGCCCTTAACCCACGCCCCCTACCTTTACGAATGGTCTAAGTCCTACTTATAAGATTCATATTACTCCGTATTTGATTAAAGTGGAGATTTGGAGTTCAAGACTTGTGATTCGATCTTTGGAGCAAGTATTAAAGTTGTTCCTTGTGACTCTAGCTACGTGGTGATAGTCTCGGTAAGTTCTAACTCTAAGTTTCGAGTTTTAATTGATTATGGCTAGGGTTTTGGTTAATAGAAGCTTGTATGACCCATTTGGGAGTAAAATGGGTGAATTTGGGTTAGGTTGTTGTAATGAAACCCTAACAGCCATAATCTAGGGTTTTGGCCTTGTGATTTGAAGTTGTAAGTGCCAATTGGTGTGTTAGTCACTAATGCACTTTAAGATTTATGAAAGAAGTGTAAATGGGTAAGTTTGACTTGATTATGAGTCTAAGTAATGTAAAATGGGTCAAAATGTACTAGTTGACCTAATTAAATGAAATGGGTATGGATTACCCTAAGTTTTGTGTTAATTGAAGTTAATAGACCTTGATTCACTAGTCTTAGTGATTTAAGTCGAGACTTGGCCATTTATGGGCGGTTGTGAGTAGTTGAGTCATTTAATGCAATTTGGGTCATTAAATGCTCAAGTGGGAGTATTGTGGTTAATCCCACTAGTTGTGAAATTGAATATGCACTTAATGATTTAGGTACATTGCGTTGAAGCTCGGAAGTACTAGATCATCATCCTTGTGACAAGGTGAGTGGAATAATTATATATGTATATATATGACTTATTTATTTGTGGGGTAAGGGTTTAAAGTTCGTTGTTGACGATACCATACCCTAGAGTATATATGTGGGTTTAAAGTTCGTTGTTGACGATACCACATTAATATAAACGTATGGAATTTAAGTTCGATGTTGACGATGCCATACGACTATAGTAGTGACGTTGGATGAGGGTTTAAAGTTCGATGTTGACGATACCTCATATGTGGGTTTAAAGTTCGGTGTTGACGATACCACATTATTATAGGCGAATGGGTTTTAAGTTCGATGTTGACGATGCCATTCGTTAGGCTAGCCTTGAGATTTTGAAAAAGCTGGCGCTTATTGTTCCCTCCTTTTCAAAATTCCCAAATGCCTTCAAATCCTTTAATTTTCTCTGTGTTCCCAAATCTCTTAGGTGTTAGGGTTTGTTACCGTTTCGTCAATTTACGGTTCTGACCCAGGTCGCGAATTATGGAAATGATGATATTTCTTTAGTCTGAATAGGCTCAATTGACTTAATTTAGGGTTTCTATGGTATAAACCCCGAATTTGGGATTTTGAGGATTGGTGATTGTAGTCCCTGTTTTGTTCTTGGTTCAAAATCTTGAATCAGGGAGTAATAGTTGTATCATTGGGTTTGACAAAGATCTGGGGTAATCATTGTGCGCAGCAATTGGAAATTTAGTTCAAAATTTTAGACTTGGAAACTATCTTAATTTTTGGTATACGATTATTCCGCTGTACATTCTGGAGTTATATGTCATTGTGAATTTTTGGCTCTCTTGATGAAACACTGTAAGTTTCTTGTTTTATTCTTTACTTCTTGTGATGATAAGTTGTGTTGTTGTAACTTCTTTATTAAACCAGTTGAAGTACGTACCCTTGACAAGTTTTGCTTGTAATGAATTGCAGGGGATGAAGTTTCAACAACAACAGACCAACTGCCATTCATTTTCTACTTGCAGTTCTGGTATGATTTTTATTCATTAAGCATTGATAAACTTATTCAACTTGGTATTAGCAATTTAGCATATATTACAAAATATTTGATGTTAGGAATCCACAATGTTGTCACCTTCTAGAGTTGAGACGCTCTAGGTTAATATCTTTATGTAATAGTAAAGCTTTGAGCCTTTGATGATCTAATTTTTGGAAAGTTAAAAGTAATGGTGAGCAAATATCTATATCTATAAGGGTAATACTTGTAGCTGATAAATGAATATATATGTAGGTCACCGCGGGTTCGGTGAAGGGTCAAATATGTCTGCCTTAAAATGCGGATATTGTTTTCGCTGATTCTCTGTTTCTTTTCATTATTTCGAACTGAAGTTCTTGTAAGGAGTATTAAAGGGCCCCTAATTAATAGATAGAGAATGTTGTACTGATTGTCTTTTATTTCAAATTACACCTCTACAATACACCACTCACCTCTACAATACACCACTCATTGTAGTATTGGTTTTGTTGTTGTTATTGTTGTTTGCGGATGTAGTGTCATTTAAAACCCTCACATCCTCAGTGATCCTGTTGAGGACGTGGTGCACGTGCACACATTCTTCAATTGTGCAGGGACAAGCTTAAGTAAATTGAAACTTTTAGAGGTTTTTTGGAGTTGGGTCATAATCCATATTTTTCACGGCCGTCACCATCGGTCACCAGCAGTGCCGCCACCGGCTGCACTATCGCTGCTGCTCATCTGATTGCTCTACACGCTGCCAACAACACTGCCTCCAATCATCCCATTGTGCGCCAAAAACGCCGTCAAACCTGATTTCCGGAACGAACAAATGAATGGACTTTGAGTTGGCGATGGTTGGACTGATTCTCGAAGGCACAAGAATTTTGCCACAAAAAAATTGTAACGAGGTAACATTTTTTTTATTTAATTAAAATCGTGGACGGTGGTGGTAGGTTTAGTATTTGAATGTACATAAAGATGATGAAAGCTACCTGCTGAGATTTGTAATTCTTGAGTGAGTGGATTATTGATCTTTTTGTTGTTGTTGAAAACTAATTTTGTATGAAGAAAAAGATGGCTGATCTGTACGAAAAAATATGATGGCCTTTTTGAGCGTGAAAGTGAGAATTAGAGTTTATGTATATTTAGGTTAAGGCGTTGATACTGAAGGTGAACTTAAGTGTGTTGTGTTTATATCATGGTTGTAAAACTCGGCCAACTCGGCCGAGTAATCGGCGATTACTCAGTTGGAAGAACAAAACGAGTAATCGGTGTCTAACTCGTCCAATTACTCGGTCAACGCCGGTCAACGCCGGTCAAACGGTGGTCAACGGCGTCGGAAAACTAAGATCTTGCCTGAAACGTGAAAAGATGAGGAAGGAAAACAGGAGGCGACTGCGGATTTGTATGGTTTCTAAACCGGCGAATCGTTGTTTCCCATCGGAATCTTCGAACTCCGGATTTGTTTTGTTAACGTCGATCTGAACGATTCCAGTAGCTCGTGTCGATCTGAATGATTTGAAACCAGACCCTTGTAGATCTGAACGATTTAAAAACCAAATGAAACTTGTTTATCTTCTTTCTTTTTAAGGGAGGAGAGAGAGAGAGACTTGCTTTTAAAAAAGAGAAATGGAGCGTGTATCTATCTCTCTTCACATCCAGAAGGAGTATATTATTATTTTTAATTTACATTTAAACCCCCTAAACTTTAGGTGTTATAGATTTCAACACTTCAAGAGTTCAAGTTCAGTTTTTCTTTCAATTTCATTATCAAATAAATACAACTCTAACCCTTTCAATTAAAACAAATATTTAGATGTAACTAAACTTTATGTATTTAACATATATATTTATAAAATACTTGGTTATAGCTAATATATATATTATATATCTATAATATATTAAAATATTTATTTATATTAGAAAAGTCAACATCCGAGTACTCTTCCGAGTTCTCCCCGAGTCGCCGATTACTCCTCAAAAACCTCCGGCCGAGTACTCCCCGAGTCGCGAGTTTTACAACCTTGGTTTATATATGCTAGCTACTGATTATAGTCTTATTTGATCCCGTTGTTGAAAGAAACTAGAGCGACAAGGTTAAATCATATTTGACACATTTTTAATATCACGGTTATATAATTTCCCCAAGAAAAAGAAATTTTTGTGTGTGTAAATGATTCATTATTTTGTTGCACTTGCAGATATTCACCTCATTAGATTTCTATCGTTATATTAAAATATGTGCCAACAAAACCAAAACCTTACATCCAGGTAATACAGTTACTTTTGCATTTGTTATATATGATTTTCTATCACATGCAAAATCAGTGTAATCGTATGTCAATAAATATGTTAAGTTGTAAGTATTGAATGACATGGTGTTTGGTTGGTAACAAATGGAAACGGACTTACAAAGCTAGGAGGGTTGTTATATAAAGAGAGAAGGTTGGGAGGATGCAAGTTAATTGAAGCATAGTTAGTCATGCATGTTGTAGCCTTATTCTACGGGTCATCGTCTTATAAGTTGTAATAAGTCAAGATTATCAACCGTGGTAGGGTTTGGCTAGAGAAGGAGTTGTTTAGCTACATCAAGATTATCAAACGAACTAAATGAGTGAGATGGGCTGCTTATGAAAACAGAGAACGCTTGTGCACTCATTTGGTTGCATGTGCACTTCAGAACTAAAGAACACCTTACTTTATTATCAGTCCCCACGTCCGCTTTTCTCCACCCGAAACCCAATAAGTTGAATTTGTCAACGCGACGTTAGGGTCGTCCCCTTCATATGGCAAATCATGTCCTCTTGCCTGATTTTATACACATGTCTGATCGTAACGTGTTCAAACTGAAGGTACCTACTTGCACGTTTGCCAACTGTTGCTGCCTGATGTGCTACGTTTCTTTGTTACAAGGTGATGCTACTTCTCTTCATTCTTTTTGTGTTTTCCGATGCCGTTAACTCATTTGCTTTCATTTTTTGTTAATTTAATTCTTTGTAGGTTGAAGGTATGTATATGTGGAAAACCAAAACTCGGGACATGAACGATTTGTGCAAAGGACCTTAAGGAGCATTTTCGCCAATGGGGCTTTGCCTCATTGGTCACCATGTTAACATGGTGTTCGAGGAGACCAAGGGTTCGAGTCTCGGGGGGGGGGGGGGGGGGGGGGGGATTTTCGTGAATTAACTCTAACCACTAACATTGCCTTTCAAAAAAAAAAAAAAAAAGCTTAAGGAGCATTTTCTGTCTTTTGAGATTTGTCATGTTAAAAGAGTACGTATGTCTATCATTTTGTCCTTAAATAATGTACAAAATCTCTTTGGCGATTGTTAATTTATGTCCTAACCTTTGGATGAGTGTTACTGTTATAATTAATTTGAGGAGTACAACTCTGAAGCTGATGTTCACCTCATCCACACCTTCATTATAACGACCCTCATATTTTCATACCTGAATTGACTAATTTGACAATAGGGTTGTTATCCATACGTAATATATAATTAAATTTGACATTGATCAAATATTTATTTTTAGTCGACACTTTTTGTTAACTAAAGTTTACACTAATTATATAAAATAACTTTAGTTAATATTAATATTAATGCGTATTATATTTAAAACTATATGAAACATAATTATTAATTAAATAATAAGTTATTTTAATCATTATATATATATTTTTAGCTTATAAAAAAAAGAGATTTTTTTTATAAATTAAATAATGAGCCCATGAATTTTGACTAAATATTTTCAAAAATAAAAACTTATTAAAAACATTTTTAACATGTTTTTATTTTTTTGTCAAAATTGGCACCTTTATTTTATTTATATTTTTTCTTTTCACCAACCATTTTTTTCCTATAAATACCCACTTCCATTTCATAAAAACTTGTATCAAATCTTTGGAAAAACTCTCTCACAAACTTGGGAAAGTACTTCAGGTATTTTCTATATTTTTTTATCGAATTGCTTTTATTTTTTTGTACATTCTTTAAAAATAAAAATTTAATATATATAAATTATTTTTACATGTTATAATTAGTATTATAAGTATTATGATGTATAAAAATAATTTTGATAATTTATGGAATATTATTTATAATTAAATACGAATTATGTAGTATTTAAACATAAAAAGAATATAAAATTCGTAATAAAATATTAAACAGTAATAAAAATAATTATAATTTTTTTTGAGATTATTATACTTTTATAAACAAGCGAAAATTATAAAAATTAAATAAATGGGACGATTAGTATTTTAAAAGAATTTACTTTTGCATTATTCTAAACCGAGAGAAATAATAAAGAAAATACAAAATAAATACAAACATGTATTAAATATTTTTATAAAATTTTTATATGATTAGTAGCATCACTAGATACTTTAAAAAATATATAAAAATTAATTTTAAATTATTTTTCCTATTTATTTAATTATAGGCCGATTACAATGGTTAAATAATTAGAAAATATTAAATAAATAATATTTTGATATAAAATTTGATTTAATAATTTTTATAATATTTTTACATAATATAGAACCTGTAAAAAATATAAAATTATTTATTTAGGTCATTTTAATATGTATTACCTAATTAAATTTGATTAATATAAACCGAGTATATATAAAGAAAAGTGGGAAATAAATACAAAAACTTGATAAAATTATTTTTATAAAATATCCTACTGAATTGTATAATTAACTAAGTTTATAAAAATTATTAAATATAATATTTAATGAATTAATATTCGAATTAACATATATTAGTATGATTTTCGATTAACATAAGTATATTACATATACTAAATTAATATTATTATTATTATAACTTACGGTTAATAACTAAGTATACTATATAATAAAGAATAATGCTTATAATGTAAGTTAATAACAATACATTATTAATAAACACTTATTTTATAACTATACTAATTTAATAATAATAACTTATAGTATATAATATAAGATAATCAAATTGTTAATACATTAATAAATATAATATAACATATATAATAACATATAAACCTAAAGTGAAGGTTAATCAAAGATAATGTATAATTCATGTGAACTTCATCGCTACTCACGGTCGTAAGTGAATGATGTCTAGGTTGCCATTTATGGGTAAGCTTGTGGATCTCGAATGCCATGACTTAGATTCTGGTCAAGAGTCCTGGGCCCTCGGTTACATCTGGTCATTCCTGACTTATTTGATAGCAACGAAGTTTGAGTAAAGTTGTATAACGTCTTGCTAAAGATTAACCCGAACTTTCTAAAATTGAAAAATTACTATAAGTGGAAACTTTCCATAAATAGTAACCTTTCGAAAATGGAAATTCTTTAGTGAACCATTACTATCAATATAGTACTATATACTATTGTCTGTTAGGCAATGTCTGATCATACGTTCTATCTCTAGGTTGAGATCTCGGTCACGTCCTTCCGTTCAATTCTTTCGTGGAATACTCTTTTGTGCTACTAAGGTGAACTTCATAGCCCCACTTTTTACTGTTTCATAACTGTTTTATAACTTTTGGGGTGAGACACATGCTTGCTTTATAACTATTTTACGCTTAGACACAAGTACTAAATTGTTAACTATGCTGTCATGCTTTGATTCATGCTAAATCCCTACCGTAATATCGTTAATTGCTATGTTTAAATGCAAACTTAATTATTGTGAGTAGGCCTATTGAGAGTAACGTCTCTATCCATTCGACCGTTGGTCTTTGGTTACATAATAATGATTCCACGACACTGACAGTACAAGGTGTCATAGGGTAAACTTGTTTAGTAGCGATATTACAAAATGCAGCAACACTTTTAGATTGATATTTCTATATTAATCAACTTTAAACTAAATCTTGTGGTCTAAAACTTTGGATATTATTTATAAACCTGTGAATTTCACTCAACCTTTTTGGTTGACACTTTAAGCATGTTTTGTCTCAGGTGATGATTGAGCTAGTTGTGTGCAACTTTGTGATGATAGATTTGATGCTTGCATGGAGTCCACATCGCATATTATATTTTAGTTCATAAACATTTATTTTACGTTTTAATAATAATGTAAACATGTATTACTGCTTCCGCTGTTTTATTAACAAATGTTTTATTTAAAAAGTCTCATATAGAGTCGTTCTCGTTTATACAACTGTGTTATGATATGATTGGTCACAATTACCCCTGGTCCATTTTGAGGGGTGTGACAGATTGGTATCAGAGCAGGCTGTTGTAGAGAACCAGGATTGCATTTTAAGTGTGCCTTATACAATTAGGTACCTTAGCAATGTAGGACTACAACTTCCTTTGACTATAGTGCCTTTAATTGTTGCCTTTAACTGTTACATGTTACACTATACTTTAGAAACTTTACTTATCTTAGAATGCCGAGCCAATCTAAGAACTCTGCTCATTCTCCTAAGTACTATTCAATTTCGCCACCACATTTAAATGCAACACCGTTCTCGACATTCCTATGTCATCTATCATGGTTTTGTGTATTACATATGTATTACATGAAATATTATCCATGATTTTTGAAACTCCAATATTTGTTACTATTCATACTCAAACGTATATAACCTCCTTGTTATACCACATACCTATATGCTTTATGCCTTTATGCATCGGTTTGCGAACCGGAAAATGTCATTGAGTTATCGAGAATCTCAAAGATATTATAATGTCATCACTACTCATATTCGTTACTTTTAAATCTTTGTTTTCTCGTTATTTTTGATCATTGAATTTTCTTAACGGATGGCGTCTACGAAACTCTAGAATAGAAGGGTTTGGATTATCGATTTAAAGGATCCTATAGCTCAAGCCCCTAGACCTGAATAGGCCATTACGAATTGAAAATCTTTAATCGAAAGATTATCAGATTACATACTTATCATTTTATGATCTCGACACGTCATACTGCTATTATTGGAGTATAGACACATCATATCTTATTATATCTTATCATATCTATCTTAATAGACTTTGTCTAACACTTTTTCTAAATTTCCTCCGTAAATTACGGAAATCTTTTTGCTATATATACGTATATCAAGAAGACAAATATATCATTCAATATTCAACACTCATCTTATAACAAAAACCCTTATTCCGATCAGATAATATGGATTTCTCACTTGATTCCTAGAACTCCTCAAGCTCTAATGGCAGCGTAACCGGAATGAACCAACCAATTAGTCATCACCTTTTCTGGATGAATTGGGGGTGGGTTCGTAGTCTACTTAATCAATGGAGAAGTGAAGAAGGTGATCCTTTTCACCCACCACATTGCCCTATTGGCGAAGAACCTGAAGCACTTACCGGCGAACCCGTTCGGAACACTATTTTCACCCTCATTTCCAGGATATCCAGTCACGAATATATAATATCTAGAATTTCAGATCTTATTCATCCCCTTGTCCGAACCGCCAATCATCCCGGAATAATAGAAGAAGTCAACGAGCTTCGCGCTCGAGTAGTAGCTTTGGAAAATATGGTGCAAAACCTACGAGCACCAGCAGCATAACCAGCACCACCAGTACCATCAGCATCACCGCCAACAGCATCAGCTTCACCAACAACAACATCTGCATTCCACGCCTCAACATCACACTCAGTACCTCAAACATTAACATCATACGCCCCATAGATACCAAGGAATATTAGTAATAATGAGTTAAGATGTATTGACTCATTATTCCTGAAGAATTATATATGTATACTTTATATATATATGGTTTGGAACAATAATAAATCTTTTCGTACTAAGCTATTACGTGTGAATCTTAACTAGTAAATACTACTCGGTTAATTCATATCACTAATATGCTATGATGTACATCCTTCGTTAATGACTTAACAATCGTTAATCACTGCTTCAGCACACTAAACTCCATTTTCATAATAAATCAAGTGTATTATTCAAATACATGTTTGATTTTACACTTCAATTTTCGATGTACTCAAAACTTTCTAGAAAACATTATTCGTGCCTTGTGAATTTCACAAGAAATCCACGAGCACCAACATCATATACCGAGATATATCAATAACAATGAACGATGAAGTATTGATTCATAACTTCATTAGCGAAATATTTCACGACAATTATGAAATCTCTAAGGTTTTGGAGATTATTAATTCTCATTTTAACCGTAAATCAAATGAGTTTAATATTATATTAACTCATTAAATCCATGATTACATCTGAAAGAAAATATATATGTACGTATATTTTCATAAAGATTGTAATTAAATATTCTGTTGTACAAACTGTTGACGGTGAAAATATTTTAACGGGTAGGTAATACCCGAGAAATATTTATATCTCACATTAATATGTTACACTGTACATTCTTCAATTCTGATTCAACAGTCATTAACTATACTACTTACATCCACATATGTATCCGTTCACTAAAGAACAACCATTTTCATACAAATTCAAATACATATTCTGATTTTGACATATCGAAATTTAAGTAAAGCTTTAGCAAGTGTTATCTTCTTAAAGATCACTACATTCATGAATTATATTCATTCGTATTCTATGATGAATTATCACATCAAACCACCGAACTTACCATTCCTTACTTTTGAAAATCACAAACATTTCTTCGTCAACTGTTAGATCCATTGATGGATGCATCTTACGCTTAAACACTTCAAATTCAAAATTTTTTAAAACATCCTTTGAATCTTGACGATCACAATCAGCGTTCAATCATCTAAAAACGAAATTTCTTAAAACCATCTCAGATTGATAACCGACGATTCAAATATGGCTGCATTAAATGCAGAGGAAACAGCAAAATTATAGATGGCCTAAATGGCCAGGAGTTTGATGATGAAGAATGGGGTATTGGGAACGCTCGATAGAAAATTTGGTGCTGAAAAACGGATTGAGCAAACCATGAAGGAGACCGTGGACAAATCACAAGGACTAAACCTGTAATCAAAGAATCTAAATGGTTCGATTTCTGATGAAAATCACAAAAGATCTCCTTACGCATTCTAAATACTTACAAAGAATTTTCCTCATTATCATTGGATCTTAGAAAATTCTAAGATATCATCGTATCTTTCGTTATAAATATCCTCTATATTTCTGAAGATACCTTCATAACTATTCTTATTCGAAATTATTTATCACTTCGCACTATCTGTGTTACATAATAAAGGAAACTGTTTTAGTTTCTATATTTCTATAACATACAAGTTTAAATTTTGAATGATTTGAGGTAGTGTTGGAAATTGAAGCATGAGTTAGTATAATATAATGACGTCAGGCCAACGTGATTATATTACAGTAAGTCATGCTAAATTTTTAATGGAAGATGATGATTCATAGCCTTTATAATCATCATTTGCCATGTTACATGACTTTTACATTCTACTTAACCTCTGAACATATCAAGAACATATATTCTTGATAGTTCTATCCTTAGTAATTCTAGTAATTTGACAAATCAAATCGTGCTATTACTTTTCCTTCTGCTTTGTATATTATGATCATTCGAAACTCCATACCTACGAATTCTTGACCATTATTCTCTTGACTTGAAGTCGGGAAGGAAAAACAAGAGCATAGAGCTCCGACATATAAGGGAAAATATAAAGCCCGATAACAACACGGAAATTACAAACCGTGTATATCAATGCGTATAGCAACATAAAGACACGGGAGAATTAAAAACACTATAACCCCAAGGTAATTGTAGAAGTAAACAGATTCCTCTGGGGGTAAATGAAAAAGAAGAATGACAGAAACGATAGTCAGAAAAATATCCAGGATAAGAACTGGATGGAGCATTTTCACAATCTTTGGAAGTATGAATCGAGAAAGAAAGTATAGAAGTGGTGAAGATAATGAAACAGAAGAAGCTAATTTATAGCAAAATTCTAGACACAACAATCAAGGCAATTTTAATTTCCTTAATTACCGGAGAATCAAATCTTATACAGATTATAAAGATTTCCTTTAAATCCCTTGAATTCCGGAAATCACCTTTAATTATGTCAAAAGTTAAGGCAAACTGATATTTTCTTATTTCAAACTTTTAAGATAACTTCATTTATACTCTTCCTATAATCGAATCGTTTTATCCATATTACCCAATGTTGATAAAACAATATTTTCAACTCATATTCATCATTCTTGTTGTAAAGAATGACAATCTCTATCAAATTTCACGACTATGATTTTCATGAACTCCTCTCTATTTTGTCTACCCTAGCGTGGTGACATAAACGCTCAAGGTTTAAATGAGCTCGATATTATTCATAACACATTTTATATATCCAATTTACTGAAATGACTTGTATAACATCATCATTTTAAATGATCTCCGCATTAATAATAAAATGCACTTCGTAGAAGAACTTGTAGAAATTATGGTTTGTATGATTTTAATTCTTGAAATAGAACAATATTCTATCCGTTGGAATTCATGCAAGGTCCCGAGCATACCTGGGAACGTGAAAACCAAATAAAACGTAAATATCCTCGTCTATGTACGAACAACACAGATTAATGGCAACAACTAAATTTCGGGACGAAATTTCTTTTAACGGGTAGGTACTATAACAACCCTCATATTTCCATACCTGAATTGACTAATTTGACAATAAGGTTGTTATCCATACGTAATATATAATTAAATTTGACATTGATCAAATATTTATTTTTAGTCGACACTTTTTGTTAACTAAAGTTTACACTAATTATATAAAATAACTTTAGTTAATATTAATATTAATGCGTATTATATTTAAAACTATATGAAACATAATATCAAAACCACTTGCAGTCCTTGGCAATTTAGTGATGAAATCCATGGTAATGTTTTCCCATTTCCATTCCGGGATTTCGGGTTGTTGAAGTAGACCTGATGGTTTTTGATGCTCAGCTTTGACCTTAGAACACGTCAAACATTCTCTTACGTATTTAGCAACATCGGCTTTCATACCCGGCCACCAAAAATGTTTCTTGAGATCTTTGTACATCTTCCCCGTTCCAGGATGTATTGAGTATCTGGTTTTATGAGCTTCTCTAAGTACCATTTCTCTCATATCTCCAAATTTTGGTACTCAAATCCTTTCAGCCCTATACCGGGTTCCGTCTTCCCGAATATTAAGATGCTTCTCCGATCCTTTGGGTATTTCATCCTTTAAATTTCCCTCTTTTAAAACTCCTTGTTGCGCCTCCTTTATTTGAGTAGTAAGGTTATTATGAATCATTATATTCATAGATTTTACTCGAATGGGTTCTCTGTCCTTCCTGCTCAAGGCATCGGCTACCACATTTGCCTTCCCCGGGTGGTAACGAATCTCAAAGTCGTAATCATTCAATAATTCAATCCACCTACGCTGCCTCATATTCAATTGTTTCTGATTAAATATGTGTTGAAGACTTTTGTGGTCGGTATATATAATACTTTTGACCCCATATAAGTAGTGCCTCCAAGTCTTTAATGCAAAAACAACCGCGCCTAATTCCAAATCATGCGTCGTATAATTTTGTTCGTGAATCTTCAATTGTCTAGACGCATAAGCAATCACCTTCGTTCGTTGCATTAATACACAACCGAGACCTTGCTTTGATGCGTCACAATAAATCACAAAATCATCATTCCCTTCAGGCAATGATAATATAGGTGCCGTAGTTAGCTTTTTCTTCAATAACTGAAACGCTTTCTCTTGTTCATCATTCCATTCAAATTTCTTCCCTTTATGCGTTAATGCAGTCAAGGGTTTTGCTATTCTGGAAAAGTCTTGGATGAACCTTCTGTAGTAATCAGCTAGTCCTAAAAACTGGCGTATGTGTTTCGGAGTTTTCGGGGTTTCCCACTTTTCAACAGTTTCTATCTTTGCTGGATCCACCTTAATACCTTCTTTGTTCACTATGTGACCGAGGAATTGAACTTCTTCCAACCAAAATGCACACTTTGAAAACTTAGCGTACAATTCTTCCTTCCTCAATACTTCTAACACCTTTCTCAAATGTTCACCGTGTTCTTGGTCATTCTTTGAGTAAATAAGTATGTCATCAATGAAAACAATGACAAACTTGTCAAGGTATGGTCCACACACTCGGTTCATAAGGTCCATGAACACAGCTGGTGCATTAGTTAAACCAAACGGCATGACCATAAACTCGTAATGACCGTAACGTGTTCTGAAAGCAGTCTTTGGAATATCATCTTCTTTCACCCGCATTTGATGATACCCGGAACGTAAGTCAATCTTTGAATAAACAGACGAGCCTTGTAGTTGATCAAATAAGTCGTCAATTCTCGGTAGTGGGTAGCGGTTCTTGATGGTAAGTTTGTTCAACTCTCGGTAGTCGATACACAACCTGAATGTACCATCTTTCTTCTTGACAAACAAAACAGGAGCTCCCCACGGTGATGTGCTTGGTCGAATGAAACCACGCTCTAAAAGTTCTTGTAA